>NC_135852.1:7440051-7590051 GCF_029677425.1 Wolffia australiana | reverse complement strand
ACATCAGCTTATGCTTCGCCATAATGGCATCACAAATTTTCATACCATAATGATTATCATAAAAAATGATTTGTGATACCAAATGAATTTATGCTTATCTAAATATTCTGACAGCAATTTTTCCGTAAATAAAAATAAACTGTAAACTATTTGCAATAGAATCAAACCTAATTAATTACGGAAATATATTCTGACATAATAAAGAAACACCTCTATGACGAAATCTCCTGAAGTTAGAATCATATATTATGACTAAATTATCTATGGATAAATATGATGTTTAAAAAATCAAAATATCATTTTATAAATATTTTTAGTAATTTTAATATTGAAAACATAATAAATAATAGTTTTAATGCAAATAAAAATATAAAATTTGCAACATCAGGATAATAATTAGCATGATGTTACACTCCTAGACATTTTAGGAGCTACTCATTTATCCTCGTTTTGCAGTTTGCTCAGCTTCTATGATGTCGGACGTTGTCGGAGGCGTCGTCCGGTCGGCACTGAATATGATGGTTCGGTGCCGGTCAATGATGATGGTATCAGACTACAGTGTGGCATCGTCCGATCGGAAGTCCTAAAACGGAAAGTATGCTACGAGGCAATGCAAGATGCGCAGTATATGGTACGTGTAAGTGCCGACTATCTAGGAATACTGATGCGCGGGACCAATGGAGTCGCCCGGTGGTGGAAAGGGTAGACCTCTCGAACCCCCTCCGAAGGGACGAGGATGATTATGGCGCCGAATGGAGAAGCTCCGTCGGATGTTGCCCACACATGACGGGCGAACCCGATTCGTACCAAGGGAAGACACTCAAGCTGGTCGTAGTTTCCGCACAGCCTGTCTCTCTCACCTATATCTAACCGAGCGAGGTGGAGGCAATACAAAAATCCACTGCAGAAAATAAGAGATGGGCGAGCAGGGAGAGGATGTACCTTGTCCGCGCCTATGTCTGAAACACGTGCGTTCGATTGTGGTATCGAGAGTGACTGGGTGTTGGGTCAGCGAGGTGTGACAACCATGGGGCTGAACCAGATGGGGGGTTCGAAGGAGACACAAGCCTCGAGCAAGTTTCCCCCTAGAGAAAGGGACACCATCCAACGGGATCTCCGGATTCAGAGGTGTAGTAACGTTACCGGGGGGTGTGGGGGAGAAGAATGGGACGACAGGATCGGCGCCCTTGAATAAAAAACCCCGGGTGCAGAGAGTCGCCCTCCAATCGGACGACCGGGGGCGGTCAGCGCAACTCCGGGTCAACGCAGGTGCGGGCGCTCAGTGTACTGGTCGGCCAACAGCGGTTCACTGGAGGCCATGATCCTTGACCGCTGGCACAGATGTTCGCACGGGAGAGACGCTCGGCGTTCTCCAGAAATTCCCGCACGGTCGTGGGAGCGTTCTAGTGCACCCCGACCACTATTTTCCTATCGCCGGGAGTCACGAGGAAGACAGCTTCTCACTGTGGCCGATGCGTTGCACCGGCGGATGCGGGGAAGGACGGGCGCCGTCGGACAGCCTTGATGACGTATGCCCAGCCTTGACTCCCTTCTTCCTCCATAGTTCCCTCCTTCCTCAGCTCAACCTTTCTCTTCTCCCCTCGTCTTCTTCTTCAGGTCGGGACCTGCTCTTCTCAATAAGACAATTCTTTGAAAAAAACAAGTCCAAACGTTACGACGCCCATCATTTCCTTTTTATAGGGAAGGACATGAATGTCTTGTTGAATCCGGGATTTTACGGCCCATTAGGGGAAAAAAGGGGAGGGTAAAATCCTTATATCATGGATTTCCCCTCACTACAACGTGAAATTGATAGGGAAAAGAGATAAAAGAAAAGGCGAGAGAGAGATAATACTGACGGTAGAAAACTCAAGAAAAGGCAGATAATAATTCAGGTGAAAATGGTGAAAGAAAACGACGATAACATGCCCTTTACCAGGGATATTTGAATCCGGGCACTCGCACTGTCACCTTGGCTTACCGGGCAGGTTGGATGCGAGCCAGTGGTGATGCCGATGACAATGGCAGCGTCTCTAAAGACGTTCCTAGGGGCTTGGGCTGTGTCGCACCATCATTCTAGCTCCTTTGTATTGACCCGTATGACTCCTTGAATGGTGTTATACCGAATTGTCAATCAGGTTGATTCACCTCGCACTTCTGTAAGTGGTTCTTAGATCTGAGTCACTAAAGACATCTTGTGGGTTGGCAATTGTATTTTGACAATGACCTATGAGTCCCTAATCATGTGATTCTAATAATTGAGTGTGAGAAGTTCACGAAGATGATTGAGTGGTCAAGATGGGATCATCCACCCTTGGTATAAGAGGAGACATCTCAAGGAAGATGATGTGATGAACTCCTTGACCAAGGAAGTGAAATATTGTAGAAGAGTTTTGTGATGATTATTCTATGCATCAGTACTAACTCAGATGACCTATTATGATTTTGACAATTGACCATACCCTAAGTCATCCTAGGAGCATCAAGTGCATGGGGGACTATACGTACAAGGTAATCGATGAAGAACATGTTCCATAAGTGAGTCGATACACACTCCTTGGTATCTTCTAGAGCATGAGATGTGGCTTGCATCCCACAGTTCGGAGACTCAACCAATCGATTGGGTTAAATCAATCTGACATTAATTAATCAATATGATGATATAGTTAATTAATTTGGATGTCTAATAATGATTATTATGCCGCTAGATTTGTCAACTAGACTAATACATGGCCCTAAAAGGTCACACGCAAATAGACTTTCGGATGTTAAAAAGTATACTTAATTTTTGGGGATTTTTATCCCACTTAGCATAAACATGGGAAGGCCTTGAAGGAAATTCACACAATCCAAAATTGTTCAGGGGCCTTCCCTTCTTCTCCCTTCTCCCACACCTCCTCTCCACTCTCGATGTGATCAGCACGGCATGAAGGTGACGATAGAGGGTGAATGGAGATTGTCAAGGTGAAGGAGGAGATTTAATGTGATATGGACCACGTGGATACGTATAGAGGCTACACACATGAGCAACTTGAGTTGTCATGCTCCAGGATCCAAGAAATATGGACGGGATTCTGTTAGATGATTCCGTTAGGTGTCTTTGACTATGTGGAATCCTCACGTTCATCTGGATATAGGCCTCTACAACCCGACAGGTTTTCCCCATTACACATGGAACCACCAATGGTGTCTCTTATTGGCGCGTATGCATCTTCATCGTTAATAAAAGCTACATCATCCGGCACTAATATCTGTGACGGTAAAAGTCATATGTTTGCTCTATTCACACCCTTGTTGTCAACCATCATCTGGCACTACCAAAGTGCCATATATAGTATTTAATAATAATTTATTTGTGTTCATTTAATGCAAAATAAATTAAAACTCCAAAACTTATAAATTCTGAATTTTTATGTATTCTATGTTCAGTAAAAAACCAGAACTTTTGAAGATAAATGAGGGATTATACTGAGATAGTATATGATCCCATAGGTATTAAGGATAGTAATTCTATCACTTTCTAATTCACGTTTGAATAAGATAATTAATTGAAATTGAAATTATTAATGCTTTTCTAAAAGTTTTACCTGATTCTCATGCTTTATCTATTGAATATTCACTTGCTAATTTAGGACTTACATTTTGTGCTCTTTGAACCAGATAGAAAGAGTACACATAGACATAGTGAAGATAAAGCTATTTACTCACACACTAGAAGATATAACTAAATAATGGTTTTGGACTTTAGGTGGGAGATTTGAACCTTGGGATGAAATAAAAATTATGTTCTTAAGTGTTCTTTAAGAATAATTCTGACAATAAGGATGTAGAAAGTTTTGAGCAATCAAATGATTCATTTAGTGAGGGTAAATATTTAGGGACCTTACTATGTAATGCTCTCCCATGGAAATTTTCATATCAATTTGACTTATCTATACAATACTAGGATTGACCTGGCTTGTGGAGGCACATTGTTGTATAGTTATGATTATGAAAGAAATGATGGAGAAGCAATCAAGTATTATGATGGAGCAGAATGCAAAAATATTAATGAGGATAGAAGATCAAGATAAAAGAGAAGGTTACCAGAGTTAGCCCCAACATGATAAAGTAAAAGGTTAGGGAGTTGAGATAGAATCGCAAAATGGTTGATTTTTAAGACAACCCCTTGGTAATCCTAAAAATGTATTTTAAGTTGACCATTTTCCATGCAATCTTCTGATAATAATCATTTTGAAGTTATTTCTACATAAGAATGAAGAAATGGAAAATAACTCCCTGATCCGTTTGAATATTGTGGAAAATGGAAATGAGACAATTAATGAACATGAAGTGATAAACAAACCAAAGTAAGCGCACACAATAGATTATCCATCTCATGTTTTTTATTTATGATGCTTTAAATGACTCAAAATTTCTTTTCAAAAGTAGCAACATATATCACGTTTTAAAGAATATAATATCTCCATACCTCTATAAGATCTAATTAAGTTTATACCTACTTTTTCTAAATATGTGAAACAACTACACACATTTATTAGAGAACAAAAGAAGGTGGATCTATTAGCCACTGTAATACAAAATTATGGGATACAATTGTTAAATTAGACAACTTCATATTTCTAGTTAACTTTGTCGTGGCATATACAAAAAAAACCAAAAAATTGAGCCATTCTCCTTAAATTCTTGCTCTACCTTTCCTGGCCATAGTTGAATCAACTAGCAACTGGGAGAAATGAATAGTGGGATCAAAATTATTTGATGAAATGTAGAGGTAAACTGATTATTTGATCAAAATGTAGTCGGATCAAAATATTTTTGATTCAAATTAGTTGAGAAAAACTTTTAACTGTGAAAATGTGACGGTGTCATCTTTACCTATGAAAATCTAGGTTTTTTTTTTGGCAAGAACACGGTGCCGGGTACGGCCAACCCTAGGGTTGTGCCCGTAGACCGATCCATCCGTGTCCTGGACGCCACCCATGAGGGTTTTATTTATTAAGTGAAGTGTTTTTCAATGTTTTTAGGCATGGAGCGAGTATATATATCCCAATTACAGTCGGATCCCACTCGTCCACGCCCATAGTTTAGAAAAAGAAAAAATACATAACTGATACCTTGCAGGCGCTCGGGGAAGTGTGGTCATCATCGTCCTCTAGAGCCACCCGGCGGTATCGATGTAGGTCGGGAGAAATCCTTGCCTTCATGTCATCAAGCGGGGGCTGAAGTGCGTGGGGGGCGCTAGTCGGGGCGGGTACATCTGTTCCTCAAACTCCACCATTCCACGTGACCAGACCATAGAAAACGCGCACATATGCGTTCTACAGAGCGGAGAACGGTAAGAGATAGTGAATGGACCGCAAGGGTATGTAATGGGATACTCATGAGGACATGCCGAATAAGTTGGATACGGCCTCCTGGGGATAGGAAACGAATTTTCCATCCCTCTAGCTTCTTTCTAAGCTTACCCAGCACGACATCAAAATAGTGATGACGAGCAGGGCCAAGAAAGATAGGGCATCCAAGATAATCGAACGGAAGGCATCCTCGTGAGAATCGTATATAGTGCTGGAGTATCTCAGTGCGCCTTATAGTGGTGGAGGGTCCCACTATAAAGCTACTCTTCGAGGCGTTAAAGAGCTTGCCTAAAGCGTGCTCGTACGTGGTAAGGATGCTCATAAATTCCTTAATGGATTTTTTAGATCCATTGAGGAACAAGATGGCATCATCAGCAAATAGTGAGTGCGAGAGAATCGGGCAACCCCTCTTCGTAAAGTACGGCTGGATGAGGCCTTGGTTGATCGCCCGCATGAGCGATCAGCTGAAGACCTCCTCCATCAATATAAAGAGGGTAGGTGAAATAGGATCACCCTGCCTGAGCCCCCTCGTAGCCGTGAAAAAGCCAGTGGAATTTCAATCCATCAAGAGGGAGAAGTGATTCTCCCTAATGCAAGCATCGACAAGTGCAATGAACGCCTCTGTGAATCCGAAGTGCCGCAACACTTCGAGGAGGAAATTCCACTCAACTCGATCAAAGGCCTTCTCCATATCAAGCTTGATGATGACATTGGAGCCCCGGATACGAGTGTCTATGGACTGGGCTAGCTCGTGAACTAGTGTGATACTGTCATGGATCAGTCGACCCTTGACAAAACCACACTGCTCTGGCGAGATAAGTCTATCAAGGAAGCATCCTAGTCGATTTGTAATGATCTTAGATGCGACTTTATAGCATACATTACAAAGACTGATGGGGCGAAAGTCTTGAAAGGAAGTTGGAGTTGCCACTTTTGGAATGAGCGCTAAAAAAGTGGATTTCCAACTTCGTGCGACGACTTTACTCCTGAACACCTCCTTGATAGCTAGCACCAAGTCGGTCCCTACAATGTCCCAGCACACTGTATAAAATTCTGCGGTGAATCCATCCGGTTCTGGGGCTTTGTTACGGCCCAAGGAAAAAACTACCTCTTTGATCTCCGCTCGGGTCGGAAGGGCTAGTAAAAGTGCATTGTCTTGGTTGGTCACCAAGGAAGGAATGGAGGAAAGAAGGTCCTCGCTCATAACAGTAGGCTGTGAAGAGAGGAGTGAGTGATAGTACTCCACTCTTGCGGCTGCCAGCTGGTCAGGATCCTGACTATACGTCTCCAATAGGGTCGTATAGTTTGGGCGCACTCTGTGACGGATCGAGGCGTGAAAGAAACGTGTGTTTCTATCACCCTCTCGCAGCCATTGGATACGCAATTTCTAGAGATAAAATATCTCCTATCGTCACATGGCATCCTCAAGCTGCTCTCTGAGACGTAGTTGGCGCTCTCCCATGTCATCTGTCCAGCACTCCTGTAGGTGGCGGTCGACATCAGCTAATTTCTTTTTAAGTTCTTCGATCGGTGAATGGACGTCACCAAAGACGTGACGGTTCCACCATTTGAGGTGGAGCTTGAGGTTCCTCAGGCGATAACTGAAGTTCTCCATAGGGGATGTAGAAATCGATCCATGCCAATGGCTACGTACATAGCTATGAAAATCACCATGTTCTAACCACATGTTTTGGAAGTGAAAGGGGGAACGCCGGACCCGATGACTCGATTCCGGGAGAAGGAGGATCGGTGTATGATCCGAGTAAAGTCTCGGAATGTTCTCTACTGTTAGGGTGCAATGCATCAATGCGGTACTATTAGTAAAACAACGATCAAGCCATTCGTATATACGCGCGTCCGCTTGACGTTCATTGCACCAAGTCCACTTCTCCCCTGTGGTCGGCGGTTCCACTAATGAAGTCGCGTGGATAAAGTCATTGAAGGCGTGCATAGAGCGTAGCCGAGGTGGGCGGCCCCCTTGGCGCTCGCTGCTGTCCCGTATGCAGTTGAAAGTATCAATCTCCATGACTAAATTTATTGTAGTTTAAATCCCATTTATTGTTCATTGGTCCATGGCCTTCCCTGCAGTTCAAAGAATAAAGCATGATAGTAATGATTTATGATGTCATAAGGGCACCCTTTGCAATGATTAAATGTTATAATCACTCTATGAAATGGTCTTTGGTTGTCATTTGACAAATCTAATGGTGACACTTGGAATATTATGCATATTAATATCAAAAACCCTAAATAAACTCATAAAGAATTAAATATTGGTTAGAAACTATATATGTATGTATGTGATTATTTAAAGGGGTAATATCTTAAAAAATTCAAGATCAGAAAATTCAGGAAAAATTGTATTAAAATTCAAATAAGTATATTCTTTCAGAATATGATTTCGTAAAATCCCTAAAAATACTCCATAATTCACAAAGCTCAAAACACCAGGTTTAAAAGAGATTTAATCATTTGAGTCTTCATAACAATCATATATATATTGAAATTAATGGAACTATGATGAATCCATTTTGCTCCATGAAATCTTACATATTTTAAGGCAATTTTGGCATCATTTTAAAAATATTATCCTCATTTAATGTGAATTTAAAATGCGGTAATAGTTGGAAAATTGTCTTAAAACTGCACATTTTATTATGATTTTTACAAAACTTACATACCCCTATTATTTTTCATGCGAAATGAGTTTTAACATCGTGAGTTTTAATCGGCTAGGAAATAATTTTGGGCTTAATATTTTTCTTTAGTGAGTTGTTTTATAATTTTCAGGGATGGATTCAATTTTAAATAAATCATAAAAATAAAGAAAGAAAGAAAGAAATGTTCTACATGAAGTGCTAGCGGCTGAGCTAGATAGGCGTAGCAGGTCCCAAACCAGTTGTAAGCCATAGAGCGTAGATCTAGATCACTCAAGCCCAACAATTGTTGTTGAGCACCTTGGGCGCAAGAAGCAGTGGCGTGGAAGACATAGTCATCAGCAGAAGGATCCCCTCAAGCCCCATATATGGCCACATAGAACAGAGGAGAAGAATTGTGGCCCAAAGTCTCGTGATCTTAGTAAAATAAGAAAGAAAAGATGATTAGGTGTTGACCTGATCCATCCTGAATTCTGAATCATATCGGACTGATATAATCTTGGAGGTCTGATATTTTTAACAAAGATTGGATGGTAAGATTTAAAATACAAAATCTTATTGATCATTTTGCTCTCCTAGGCTCCTGATTGGTCATGGCTGTTGACCAAGATGGTGGGCCCCCTCAATAGAAAAATTAGGGAGGAGAAGGGCTTATAGGGAAGCTGAAGGGGTTATATGACATGGGTGCCTTAAAAGCTAAGGGGGTACATCGCTGTCATTTTGATTGCAGCGGTTAACCCCACTTGAAACAAGATGCAACGGCTAGGGGCAAATACCTCCACCAATGCCCCTGGCCATTATCCTCAGCTGTCAAAATGACACTTTTCCATCAAGAGGGACTGCCCCAGTCAATCAAAAATCACTGGGAGGAATCCCAAGGCCACTTCACGCCATCCACTGCTGAGGAAGGCCCTCCTAAATGCTTCAAATGGGGGTTTTTTGTCCCCAATTTCAGGGATCTTTCGACATAAATTGAAAAAAATAGTGGGAGATCCACCCATGGGTTTTTCTGGACGTCTAAGGGTAATGACAGTTCTCTAGAGGCTTGGGCAGTCTTATTAAACCATTTCGTCAAACAGAAACCCGTCACTAACTATTTTACCTAATTATCCCTTGTTTCCTTTCAATTTTATATTATCAAAGAATACTAAGAATCACTCATTAAATAAATAAACCTATGTGAACTATATCCTATTATTATTTACTAACCTCTAACCATATTATAGTATAATTACTTATCCCTTAAGTATTCCTATTAGTCCATATTATGTTCTATTATCTCTCTCTCCATTTAAGTTCTTATATTCCCTAAAAGGGTTAAAAATAAATTCTCTCATCTCTCTTCCTCATGAATTCTTATCATATATAAATATTTATCTACGTCACCCAATTTATCAATACATAATTAAATATTATAATTCTTACCGCGTTTAATTTTTTCTCCATCTTATCCTACATATAATCTAAATATCTTACATACTAAAAATATCAATTAAAAATATCATCTACTAATGTTTAAAGGAATTTTTTGCTATTCCAATATCTCTAAAAAAAATTCCTACACTGGCAGTCCACTTGTATCTAGAAGTGAGAAAAGAAGAATTTTTAGAATCAGTCAACTTTAGTAATGCTATCTAATGATTCAGTTGGAGACTTGTACTGAAATATGGAGGGTATCTTCACCACGCTCCCCTTGACCCATATATACCCTCTTATCTATTAACTGACCCTCCAATGTTTCTAGAAATGGTATCTTTGGATTATTTTCCAATTACGAATTAATGTAGTGACTTGTTCATTCAAAATCCTATTTTGGTTTATTCCTACATTCTTATTTAAGGAGTGACTTTCTTGATCAAGACTTGTAAAGACAAGGTTAGTGTGATAAAATCTTTTTCCCAGGTTCAAAATTTTCATTTTTTAAGGTTATGATATAGGTAAAAATATTTATGAAATTCTCCTTACTTTTTTAGGTCAGAGCTGAATACACACGGAGAATGTAGTGAGACAGTAAATTTCCGTTAAAATATATCTTAGAAATTTTTTGAGGTGATTCATTTTTCGGACTCTATGGGGAAAATTACTAGAATAAAGAAAACAGAGTTGCTATTTTATTTTATTTATTTGAATAAGATATACTAATATTTTATTATTTTGAAGATTTTTGTGTGATTTACAGAACAGGAAATAAATTGAAGCCAAATCAGATATGATAATTCATTTCCAGCCTAAATCAACTCACATTATCAAATTCAAATTATGGGTTAGCTCCACAATTATTCCCTTTATTTGACCTGGTTCTTAAAGAGCAAGTAAATGGGCTTGAAGAATGGACTTCTTCTGTATTATACATCTTTTCATGATCTTGGATATGTCTTGGGCTTCTTCTTCTAGTATAGAAAATAGCTTAGGCTTCTATTTTTATCCTATTTTCATCCAAAATTTACCATATAGTTCACCTAATACTCGTACTTCATATAAAACTCCAAGAAGACATGAGATATCTACCTAATTCTAAATACTCATGTGGGATTAGTCTCAAAATTCTATACAATAAATAATAATATAGATGTTTATAAATAAATTATAAGTTATCATTTTATCCTTGACTGGTTAATAATACATACAACCCAAAAAATTAGTCATAAAAATGAAATATAAGGCATATTATTACTGACCTAATGTAATGTTATCAATAGCCTAGGTTTCAAACATTACACAGAGCACCACCAGTGTCTCTCATTGGTGAGTATCCGCTTCCATCTCCATGGAAATCAGTGATAGTGAAAGCCACATCACTTGAATTCCTTCACCATAATGCTCAATGGTAAACTCATCCGTTCGCACAATCACATCACTAATATTCACCCTCATTTGGCACTGTCAAAGCACCATATTAATTATTCAATAACAGTTAATTAGTATTTATTACTTCAAAATACATTAAAAATCATAGAGGTATTTAATAATTTTTAACAAATTTGGTTTATTAGGAAAACTACTTTCTCATCATCTAGGCATTTTTTGAACTAATTTGATATATTTTCCTTTAATTATTATAAAATATATAAAATTCATCATAATCGAAGTGAATCTTAAAATTCACTTAATGCTTGCTGCCAAGAAAGTAGGAACTTACTCATTATGTGCCATTAAGGAAAATGATAATTTTTTTTGGATAAATCTGAAACTTTAAAAAATATAATTACCCTTGATTTCTGGTGAATTTGATAAACCAAAAATTAGTCTTAATTTTTTTTTTAAGATGTCTGATTTATGCAACAATATTTATAATTTCCTTAAAATCTTATAGCACGTAAAGTTTATTCACAAGATTTTAATTTAATGGGAAATAAGTCTTCTATTCAAACAAATTTAAAATTTTTCAGAATAATTGTGAATAAGTGGATTTATTAATTTGACTTATTCTTTTAGGATCTTGTATTTTCTACAAAATAAATCTATTGTAGCAAAAAAAGTGTGAATAAATTTAAAATAATTAGAAATTTCTTGAAAAAAAATCTATCATTTTAAACTTGTTTGAAATGATAATAGAATATGGGGAAATTCATGGTAAATCTAATTGAATACCTTAGCTGGCGCTCTGATAGTCTCAGGTGTCGGGTGATGGTTGATGGTGACGGCATGAGTGGACTGATCTGGATGAATGTGACATGGTTGATTGTGACAGAGTTGGCGCAAATACACGACAAATGAATGTAAGGGCTTGCCATCATTGGTGACAATGGAGATGAGGCGGATACGGTCTGTCGAGAAATGTATCTGATGGTGGTATGCATGATGGTTAAAATCTAGGATATGTTCAATAATGATAACCTAGGGAAAAGGATAAATATGTGAGTCTGAAAAGAATAATTTCACACTAATCTTGTTGTCAAGCGCTCAACATGTTGAGTGATGCTTTCTCTTCATGAGCCTTGATCAAAATGACATTACTTCAATCCTTAGCTCTAGGGTATAATTAATGCACACAACCCATGGATGGATACATTTCACAATTAGAGAGTGTAGCAATTATAGTTGTATATATTTTTTCTCTGCTAATCACCAACTATAAGGCTGGCACATAATCTTCTGATTTTCGAAGGATTTTGGATCATGATCCATAAGTGCATCTTCCAATGACATGCTGATACATTATCTCAATTACTGAAAAAATCCCAATGATTGTTTAAAATTATGACCTTTAACTAGCTGATGTCGGACGTCGTCGGGGACGTCGCCCGGTCAGCACCCAGTATGATGGCTCGGTACTGATATTAGATGGTGGTATCGAAAGCCGACGAGTGAAATCCTAAAGGGTGATGTAACTACGACGTGATGAAGATGCGTCCTACGTGTCATACATGCAGGCTCTGACTCTAGGGAGGCACCGAGCTGGATGGGGTCGCCGCGTGATCGCGATGGTGGCCTCTTGAACCTCATCAGAGCGACAAAGGCATCTACGGCCGAATGGATTCAATCCGTAGGGCTCACACGGAACAGACAAACTTGTCCATACCGGTAAGACACTCGATTACATTCGTAGTTTTCTCTCAATTCTTTCCTCTCACCTACCTAGCCCGAGCGCGGTGGAGTCAGGACGAAAGTAAACTGCAAGGAATAATATAACGAGCGGGCAGAGAACGGCGTACCTCGTCCGTGCATGGCTCGTGTGCAGAGTCTTCATCGATCGCGTTGACCGTATCGGGTACAGTGGAGAAGAGCCAGAAAGGACTGCGTGCTCGATTAGCGGCACAGCGTAGGAGCAAATTAGCACAAGTTGGAGGAGTCGAGAGATAGAGAGAGTGAGTAGCCAAAGGGGCGGCGGCTGTTCGGCTCGATTGTTCGCTCAAGCACAGCAAGCGTGTCCTGGGCGGTGGGGCGCGGCGAGGCCTGATAATGGTAGCGAGCAATAGCAGACTGCACTAGACTGGGGGTTTTGAGGCCCAGCAGGGTGACAATGACCACGACTCAGACAGGGTGCTCGACCGAAAAGGGGAGCGCGCGAGACAATGGTTATCGAGATGTCCGTTGTGGCATGTGCGAAGAGACTAGGCACAAACTCTCGACTGATGTGGCTTCCCAGGCGTCGGAGGTATCACTGTTAGATTTGGAATGATTGGAAATGAGAAAAGGCGCCCTAGATCCTTGTAGTCACCCAACGATCACGCGATCATCGGCTGCGGAGAGGTGCACCCAAGGAGCGCTGACCGTTTGGTCAACGCCGAGTAATGCACATGGTGTCTGGCCGCTCCACGTACGCGGGATCTGGTGATGGATCTCTACGCAAGCTCTTGGCATGGGCTGTCATCCGGTTAGTCAATCCTCTCCCTCCCACGACCGTTGTGGAAGCCCAAAGGACACCCTGTGTGCACACGGGAAGGATAAGGTTGGCCCCTTTCTTCTCTTTTCCCGTTTTCTGTTGAACGACCGCGGGCGTTGGACCCTTGGGGTTATGCACTGGCGCCCTGGCAAAGATGATCTGCAGGAAAGGGCTTGGGGAGGCTTGGGCGGGATTTTCTGGCGGTCCGTTGGTGTTCCCTTTTCTTCCTGCCCATTCTTCCTCCTCTCCTCTCCCTCAACTCCTCTCTCCTTTCTTTCCTTCAAGCTGAGATCTGAAAAAAACTGGCAATGGTAACTGCAAATTCAACTTTCAGATCTGAGAAAGAACGTGGGGCCATCATGGCCTTATATAGGGCCATGATAGGCCCCTTACAATGGGTCCAACAAGGGGAGTCCAATAAGAGACCCCCCTTTTTACAACACAAATAAAGGAAATAGGAAATTAAATGACGTGAAAGCAAAACAATATGGATGGATTTGAAAACATGATGATACAAGCACGTCACGAACACGACAATATGAAAGGACACGATGATATGGATGAAGAAAATGAAAACACAATAAATTGGTGAATGCGGCGAGCACAAGCCGGCGAGAAATTCAAATCAATCGATGGCGCACTTGTGCTTCTCCACCGCGGTGTTAAACTCAGATTCTTCTCCATGGACTTGGTGTGTCGGTTGGCTAGGCACGACGGTGGGCAGTCGACGACGGTGATGGCAGTTCGGATGTCGGCTTCTATGGGTCTAGATGGCGTGCGCCATCACTAGCCTATCTAACCAGAAAACACATTTTCCTTCCCTCATCATTCTTAGGTGGTAAAAGATCTCCTATGAGGGGGTGGCAAGAGTTGGGAGACCATAGAGCATGATAGAGGGAGTGGCATGATAAAAAAGATTTTTTTATCAAACATTTCATCAAGGAGTTCTAATTTTTCCTAAATAATAAATAATTTTATTAGTTCGTATCAAGTCAAGGGTGAATCCACATAAAGAAATGGTATTGAAATTACTAAAATACTAGAGGAAAAAAAATTATATGTTTTATAACATATATATACCCAATTTTCCAAGTAAAATAATGACAAATTTAAAAACATAAGTGATAGCTAGTGTTTTATTTTTGAATTTAATATTTAATTTAACCCTTAAACACAGATAAACAAACCTCTATTGGTGCTTGACAATGAGCTCGACATGCTTTGCCCTAATGTGATGTATCACATGCCTCCGGTGTGGTCAATATGGTGTGTGGCATGTGGTGGTAGTTGATGTTGGCAGATTGTGTGGGTGTTGTGACAAGAGCGCATGAGTGTAGTGGAATTGGCAATCCTTCTAAGGTGTTGTAATTATGGTGTTGATTGTAGTGGCACTCACAAATGAGATTAACATGAAGGGCTTACCATGGGAGGTACGGAAACTGCAATCTCTTCTCGTTTCGCATCGCCCACCATGAGAACACCAGATGTCATGTGCCGCGTCAAGCAATGGCTACGGGGAACCCATTGCCTCATACCACCTATTGCCCGACCCTCACTACCTACATGTGATGCACTCCACACCTGGGGAATCCCGGTCGCTTCGACACGCATAACCATCCGACTATAGATTGTCCATTGTCACCCACCGCCAATGTGGATTGTGCGGCCAAAGGACATCTCCACGGTGTATGGTGAGACATCACGGGGTGTCGTACGCACCTCACCAGCATTCGCCACCAGCTGTGAGAGCAGAATCAAATGACAGATGCCTTCACCAACTATGTTGTATGCTCTCGCACCCATTCCTTCTATACTACTTGGTAGGATCTTCCTTGAGAGGCCCAAGGCAGCCATCACATCGAGAGACTCAACCTGCCAGCTCTCTGCACATGCCTGACTAATGGCCCCCGCAAGTGGCTTATTGCATATTACGCTGGAGGCAGGAATGCACGGTGTCCCGCCTAGACGTTGTACCCTTCATGGAGCTCCAAGATTATATCTGATGAGTGTGAACATAACACCTGCTACATGCATCGCCAACTCAGGGGGATTTGAATGAGCTGAAAGCGCATGAGGTGTCCACAGCAACATTCAGATAGCGGGGTCCATGTGTAATTGGGATATTTTCACTCGCTCCACACCTATAAACTCTTCTAAACATTCAACCTTACATTTATAAAATCACCTTGGGTGGCGTCCAAGGCATAGCTGGATCAGTCTATGAGCACAACCCTTGGGTTGGTCGTACCTGGCACCGTGTTTTTGGTAATAAAAGAATGGCCTCCAATGTACAATAGATTTGGATAGTCCCCAACTAATCTCAATACTAGGCTGGTTGGTGGAAAAAATCAATTCCTAGGGAAATTCCAATTTCCTTTACCAGTTCACCCTTTTATACTAACATGCACAAAAATGGGCAGTCAAAAATATTTTTTCACTCTCTCTAGCCTAAGTTAGTAGATGGTATAGATTGCTCAATACTATAGATTGCTCCTTAAGAATGGATGGTTGGAATGCATCCCTACACAACTTTTAATACATAATGAAATCACATTAAAAATAATTCATTAGTAATTCATGTATCAATATTTTTTCATTCCATGAATTCATGAATAAACATGAAGTAAACTTCAACTTATTCATATTATAATTTGTGCTTATCATAATACAAGGATGTAAGGAGCTTGATGATGTAATTAATACATTTATCGATAATGATATTGATTATTAATGTTGTTTTTTATATTGACACCTATGGTATCAAATTCCAGATAGTTTGGTATCAGATATTGTGAATATCAGTGTCAGATTCTAGCATCAGGTATAGTTAGGAAATATCAATTGTTAACTCCAATATGTTTCATTGCAGCTGCTTCCAACACTTTTAGCTATGTTTTGACAATTGATTTGGCTAGGTCCAAGAGCTATAATACATAGTTGATCCTATCAGCCAATTAAGCTTTTGATTTTTTATTAAGATCTTGTGCATGTTGTTTTACCTCAATTGTCCCATGATATATTTTTTTATTTCTTCCCCCCACATGTAAGCATATTAATGAAACCATCTTACTTTCTCCATGTTGAATCTCAATTTCCTGTATTACTTCTCTCCTTACATTTACACCTTCCTCCAAGTATGACCTCCATACCCTTGAAGCCTACACCCCAGAGGCTATCGTTAAGGCCATCGGGTACTTGTTTCTAAACTTTGAGAACTAGAAGTTGGATCCTAAATCCATCGATACAATTAAATTGAATAAAAATAACTGTTGTGGTGTAAAATATAACTCATCAGGTTACATTACATTACGTGGATTCTATACTCAATAGTTTTAAAACATTCATCTTTACAAGTTATGTTCATTGCAAACATATTCTCCTATCATTTTGAAATTCCCAGAAATTTATTGTGAAATATTCATTTAGTGCTTTATCTTTGACCCATTTCCCATTTTCAGTTTATAAATAATCTATTGATGTCTGACGAATAAATCATATTCATGTTTTGTGACTACTCTAAACTATCTGTGATAGTTCTACCAGGTTGAACTTGGCATCCAACTGCATTCCAACATTGCCTTTAATTGATTGATTATAGTCTTGGAATCGTTAAAAGATTGATTCTTTAAAATAAATATCTTTAAAAAATATTATGTATTTTTTATTAGATTCAGATTCATCTCTTTCTAACTTAAGAGCATCTTCCTGAAGAAATTATGTGTTGCCGTGATCATTTTGGAATATATGGCTTGATTTTACAGTTTGTGACTGTTCACTTGGATTTCATGATTTATACTATATTTTCACCATGTTATATGATTGTCATTTATAATTGGGATTTAATAATGTATTTCCATTCTTGACACCTCATTTCATGTGCATGAGTTTGATTGAATGTGTTCTGTTCAATCTGAATTTTTATTTAATTGTTATCTATCTTATTCACTGAAATGAGTCTTTATTTCATATTAATTACATTCGGGACAACTCTCAATGGGCCATGTATATTTTGATTATGATTCTTTATTTCATGTGTGACCACTTATACATTTAAGATTTTATTTATTGTAATATTTCTTTATCTCTCTATCCTTTTAGTACTCCCTCTATTTCGCTCCATATCAATGTTTCTGAATATGCAACATTGTACAGTTTTTTTCACTCTTACTCCACATATATACCTATATCTACATACATTCGTGTCACCATATCTATGTTTCTGAAGCATCAACGTGATATAGTTTTTTCACTCTACCTACATATATACTATGTTTATTTCTGTTTTATCTCAATTTATGACTATATATACATTATTATATGTATCTTGATGTTAGCACCTCAATCTTTTGTTCTCTATCTCTGTATCTATATTTCTCTCTCCAGCTATACATATATATATATATATATCTTTTATCTTCCTATCTCTCTTTCTCTGCCTCTCTCAATTATAAAATAAGCTGAGAGAGAGGGAGAGATAGGCAGAGAAACCTCATAATATAAAAGCTCTCTCTCTCCCTCTCTCTCTCTTTCTCACTCTTTTTCTCTTTCTCTCTCTCTCTTTCTCTTTCTCTCTATCTCCTTCTCTCCCTCTCTCTTTCTCTCTCTTTCTCTCTATCTCTCTCTCTCTCTTTCTCACTCTTTTTCTCTTTCTCTGTCTCTCTCTCTCTCTTTCTCTTTCTCTCTATCTCCTTCTCTCTCTCTTTCTCTCTCTTTCTCTCTATCTCTCTTTATCTCTCTATCTATCTTTCTCTCTCTTTCTCTTGCTCTTTCTCTCTCTTTCTCTTTCTCTCTATCTATCTTTCTCTCTCTCTTTCTCTCTCTATCTATCTTTCTCTCTCTCTTTCTCTTTCTCCCTCTCTATCTCTCTTTCTCTCTCTTACTCTTTTTCTTTCTCTCTCTTTCTCTTTTTCTTTCTCTCTATCTCTCCCTTTATCTCTCTCTTTCTCTCTTTCTTTCTCTTTCTCTTTCTCTCTTTCTCTCTTTCTCTCGCAATATCTCTCTTTCTCTTTCTCTCTCTTACTCTTTTTCTTTCTCTCTCTTTCTCCTTTTCTTTCTCTCTATCTCTCCCTTTATCTCTCTCTTTCTCTCTCTCGTTCTCTTCCTCTCCCTCCCTCTCCCTCTCTCTCTCCCCCTACCGCTACCACTTCCTCTTCCTCTCTCCCTCCTGATCCCTCTGTCCCTCTACATATACTTTTCCTTCCCCCGCTCCTTTTTTTCTATCTCTCAACCTATTTATGTATCTCTCTCTATAGCATGGATGCTGTTTCTAGGATGAAATCCCTATTTAAAATTAAACAGTTCAGATGAAGACATACCAAATTATTATAACAGCTATAATCAACCCCTGATCAGACTGTTATAATAGCTAATCTGATTTGCTGTAAATACGGAACAAATTAAGATGCTTATAATAGAGGACAATAAAGTCCTACTTAAGTATTTCTTTTGTTCACCTCTTTGTAATTTTTCTTCTCTTCTCTCTACTAGTTCTACATCACTCTCTATTCTTGAATTCCTTACAAGTTTGTATATGGTATCAGAGCCAGCAATCAGCATGTCTGAAGGACAAAAATCTCTCTATCCACCAGGGCCACTAACCAGGATATCATAACCACTATAGGACAAGTCCTAATGGTGATCCAGTTAAGAGATATGACGTTGCTGAAACTTAAAAATGACAACAATCCACTATGAAAAAGCTTGATTCTACTACTCTTCAAGTGAGATGATCTGACAAAATACATTAACGAAATCTTGCCACCATTCTCCATTGCAGATCAAATTGAAATATCATGGAGAATCCAGCCTAAAAAATCTGGTGGAAAGTGAGTCAAATCATTTCTACATTTGACCACATTATAAATAATTGTCCTTTATATTAACAGAGAAACGTCCTGAAAAGAGGCATGGGAGAAGTTGGAGAATACCTTACCAAGATGAAGTTGGTCACGAATAATGGAGCTTCATGAAAGACTCCACAGCATGAATACACTCTATCTACAGATGAATATATAGGTCATTTTAGATTGGTTACAAAGTTGCTTGATTTGGCCACCCAACAAGTCAACGAGGCCTCATTGATCTTTAAATTTTATGGGGTCTTCGTACAGAACACAAACAGTCATAGAAGCATAAATGCTAACATCAATCATCTGAAATTTGATGATACAATTAAAAACCTGGAGGCATACAATGCTTCTTGGGCATACCAACAGGGTCTCAATGGGCATGGCTTTCCTCCATTATCTAACAAGGCTCATTTCAAACCAATTGATAGTTGTCATTTCAACCAGCAAAGAATCACTATGATCCATCATAGATGGAAACTTTCATCAAGGCTAAGACCTAAATCATGGGCTAGGTTGAGGAAGAACAAATAGATTTCACCCACAATACCAGATTTGTTCTCAGTTCAAACATTGAGCTTAAGTGTGCCATGAGAGATTCTCCAAGAACGATCAAAGCTGAAGAGTTATAGGGAAACAACTTGGCTCACAACCACAACAACACATACGACAACCTCCATCCACTGTCATGTTGATCAGAGGAATAGATAGGGGTGGAAATCGACGATACCGGCCTAGACTATCTGATTGTCACAATGCATGGTTGAATGGCCGTAAACCTCTTGCGTAGAAACAAGAATGGGGGTAGATCTAGATTCATGAACTCCATGTCTCCGTCTGAACACCGACATTGGCGATTTGCTCATAACGTTTGCGTCTGAACTCAGATCGAGCTGAAACTAGTCCCATTGGATTTGGAAGGCTAAAATCTATTGGAATCGACTCAAAGATCGCCTCAAACGGATCAGTATAGCTCGTTCTGGAGAAATTTGAAGTACAAAGGTAATTTTTCATTTCCGATTTTTATTTTTCGAAATTTGAACGAGATACTACACGAAATCGTGCGAAATTCGGGCTTGAATTGTTCGTCTCGAGATGAAGAATCTTAAGGTACGTTCAGTTTTACATTTCGTATATTTTTTTCATGTGAAATCTTCGTTTTATTCATCGTTCGCCGAAAAAATCAGAAAAAACGAAGAGTGCGGCCCGCAATCCCATGCGGGCCGTTGAGTCAGCAGCGGATCCTAGCTGGCCGCCTGACGTGTCACGCACGTCGAGCAGCCAGCGGGACCAGCCGAGCCCCACATTTGACGTGCTTAACACGTCAGCTGCGGGCTGTCTGGATATTATCCCACGTGTGTCCATCCAGGCCGTCGATAGCGACAGCCTGGATGGATTTAACAACAGGGAAAAAACGAAAAACAAAAAAAAGCGAATTTAAAAAAAAAACCCAAAAACTTCCCATTCTTGCGCCGTCGTCCACCATCATTACGGCGCGTGAAATTTGTCCTCTTATCCGGACCGTTGGTGTCGACAGGTGTCGCACCGCGGACGGTCCGGATGGTGGACCCACGGTGGACATCCCAGCAGTTCAAAAAATCAGACCATTGGCGGTCAAGTTACCGCCAACGCCCGACTTTTTTGACTATTCCACTCTGTCAGACGACGAAAAAGCATTAAATGCCCTATCCTCGTCATCGTCGCCTGATATTTTTGACCATTCTCACCTATCTCTGCCGTCCGATCTACCGAGAGACCACCCGAGAGAAGGCTGCGATGCAGCCACGTCTTCGGGTACCCACCACCCCCGCAGCCCGAACGCCATGTCACCTGGGTCAATCCCAGTCGACTATGTCGACTGGGATGACTCAGCATGCGACCAACGTTCCAGTAAAGGCCGAGTCGATCTGATCGACTCAGCATCTACTGGCCGAGTCGACCGGGTCGCGAACGACCGACTCAACCCGGTCGACTCGATGACTCATCAACGAGTCGACCTGGTCGGGAATGACCCGGTCGACCCGCTCGATCAGGTCACGCGGGACCGAGTCGACCAGGTCGACTCGGTCATCATTGACTGAATCGACCGAGTTGACTCGGCCCCTCGTCGACCGAGTCAACCGGTCGCCCGCCGACCATCCGATCCCTGCTGACCCCTCGGTCACCACTGACCACATGGTCAACGTTGACCATGCGGTCAACAGTGACCAAACGGTCAACGTTGACCAAATGGTCAACGTTGACCAAATGGTCAACTTTGACGAAATGGACAACGTCGACCAAATGGTCAATGAGGCCCAAACGGTGAACGTCGACCACTCGGTCAATGTCAGCCAGACGGTCAACGTCGACCCAATGGTCAACGTCGACCAAACGGTCAGCGTCGACCAACCGGGGAACGTTGACCAAAGGGTCAACTTTGACCAAACAGTCAATGTTGACCAAACGGTCAACGTTAACCAAGCGGTCATTGTTGACCACACGGTTAACGTTGCAAAAATGATCACCACCGATCACGATGCTACTATTGACGAGCCGGTCAGCGTTGACCAACCGGCTAACTTGAGGCGGGACGTTCGTTTTGATACTACGGACTGCGTTGACCAACAGAGTGATTTGGTCAACCATAGTACCGCATTCACCTCCACACCTTCACATCGTCCGGACCTGAGAGACCATGTCCACCCTAGCCCGGTGAACGAGGCCCCCAAGCCGGTCACTACTAACGGTATAGAATCACTCCCGAGTATGACTTGGGCAGCGAGGGTGGCGGGCGTCACACATACACCACCCACTACCTCACTCCCAAAGCCTACTCTTCCCTCTCTTTATGATAGCTCGATCCCCCCTAGGGGTTATATTGACACAGAGGGTGTTCGCTTGGTTACCTTCTCCAAGGAGGAGGTAACACGTATGGCAACGCCGTTTGCCTACACACTGATAGGGCGGTTCACGACGAAGTGGCCGCTCATCGATGACATCACGAGAGTATACGCAGCACCCGACAACTTCCTTGGATTGGTGGTCATTGGAGCACGGAATCACCGTAGTGTACTCATTCGCTTCGAGCTGGAGGATGACTTTCGACGGGCCTGGAGCCGTACGACATGGACGATCAAGTACTCCACGATGCATACCTTTCGCTGGGTGGCCGAGCAGTCAGGGAACTCACGTGATGTTTCTCCCCATTCCGTCCCGGTGTGGATAGGCTTTCCTAGCCTGCGACCACATTTGTTTACACCCGCGGCTTTAGAATCTCTAGCTAGTACGGTCGGCACTTTCATACGAGTGGACAAAGATGTCCAACTTTTTAGCCGTCCTGGATATGCCCGGGTATGTGTCAAGGTCGACCTACTCGCCCCTCTACACCGCATGATACTGATCCGGAATGGGGATGAGATGATCCGACAGACAGTAGTATATGAAAACCTCACGCGGTTTTGCACACACTGCACTGTCATAGGACACACCCTACATACATGTCGCCAAAAGGTGACACAAACCACCACCGAGGAGGAATACCTCCCGTCCTTGGCCTACGATGATTATATTGCAGCCGCTATCTCCGACACCCAGGGGCGACGCGCGAAACCGCCTCCCGGTTCCCGACCTGTGGTTACATCGGTGCAGCCCACTGTTGCACCATCCCTGCCCCCATGACCCAGCGGGCCCACCAAGCCCCCAGTGGCTAAGCATGCCCCTGCCACTTCCCAGTGGGTGAGGAAGGGTACTGAGAAGCGCCCCAAATCCCCATCACGCACTAGAGTTCCCTCCTCCAGCAAGGGTAAGGAGGTCAGCGAGGACATGTGTACCTCGAACTCTTTTGCCCTACTGATGGTCCCCGATGCCCCCGAGGCTAGCATCACCTCTTCCCCCACCCGATCTACCGCCGCTCCTCGATCACCTGCCCTGCTCCCCACGCCCTCTTCTGCCACACCTATCGCCTCGCTATCCTCCCCATCACCACGTCCTTCCTACACTCCCACACACAACCCCTCTTCTTCTTCCCACCTTGCTCCCGCATCCATCCCCACCCCCCCTACATCACCCCCCGCACCCAGCCCACCACCACCCTCCCGCTCCGCCTCCTCCCCTCCCGCACCCGCTCCCGCCATCCCCACTCACCGCCCCGCACCGCTCCCCGCCTCCTCACCCCTCCACACCCTCCACGTCCTTCCCCCCCACACCCGCCCTCCACCCATCGCATATTTCTTCTGAACAAGTGGAACGCTTGACAAACTGTCAAGTCCCTTTCACTAGCTCGGAGGATAGTGCTAGTAGTGCTAGCGGTCGGGATTCCACCGGCGCAGAGGATGATATCTCCCTCTCTGAGGACTCGGATGTGGATACCCCTCCTGGCTCGAGACGCCGTTCACATGCATCACCCCCACCTTCACGCTGCACGTACTACACCCTATCTCGGGTGCGTCACGCGAGCCGATAGACTTATGATTCCAAGTCTTGTTTGGAACTGTAGAGGGATAGGTAACCCTCTCACCCAAACCCATCTACTTACCCTTATTACTAGGCATAGATTAGGCATCGTGGGGCTACTAGAGCCGATGCTTACATCGGATCAGTCCCCAACCATCGCGAGGAAACTTGGGATGGATCATGCTTACTGCCATCCATCAAATAAACTCTGGCTTCTTTGGAAGCGAGATTATTCGATCGCACTCTTGGCCGAAGGAACACAATACGTCACTTTTGATGTGTTGTGCTCCCCAAAGCCTTATCTACTTACCATTGTGTATGCTCCGCATAGACACACTGAGCAGGAGGCCCTCTGGGAAGAACTCGCCCGCCATATTCACTCTCACTCGCAGCTAGTTGAACTCCCTTGGTTTATAGCCGGAGATTTCAATTGCATACGGGACATTAGCGAGCGCAAAGGGGGCCGCCCTCCTCGGCTACGCTCTATGCAAGCCTTCAATGATTTTATTCACAACACTTCATTAGTGGAACCACCTACCACCGGGGAGAAGTGGACTTGGTGCAATGAACGCCAAGCGGATGCGCGTATATACGAACGGCTTGACCACTGTTTCACGAATAGCTCCGCATTGATGTAGTGCACACTCTCACGGTAGAGTTCCTTCCGAGACTTTACTCGTACCACACACCGATTCTCCTCCTCTCGGATTCGAGTCATCGGATCCGCCGCCCCCCATTCCGCTTCCAAACCATGTGGTTAGAGCATAGTGATTTCCATAGATATGTACGTAGTCATTGGCACGGTTCCATTTCTACGTCACCTATGGAAAACTTTAGTTACCGTTTGCGCAACCTCAAGTTCCACCTCAAATGGTGGAACCGCCATGTCTTTGGAGACATCCATTCCCCGGTAGAGGAGCTTAAACGGAAATTGGTTGATGTCGACCGTCACCTACAGTAGTGCTGGACAGATGACATGGGGGAGCCACAACTACGACTTAGAGAGCAGCTGGAGGATGCTATGCGACGACAGGAGATTTTTTATCTCCAAAAATCGTGTATCCAATGGTTGCGAGAGGGTGATAGGAACACACGTTTCTTTCACGCCTCGATCCGTCACAGAGACCGCCCGAACTATACGACCCTCCTCGAGACGCATGGCCAGGACCCTATCCAGCTAGCAGGTGCAGGCGTGGAGTACTATCACTCCCTCCTCTCCTCGCAGCCCACTGTTATGAGCAAGGATATTCTCACCTCCATCCCCCCCTTAGTGACCAACCAGGAAAATGCACTTTTGCTAGCTACCCCGACGCGCGCGGAGATCAAAGAGGTAGTGTTCTCCTTGGGCCGTAACAAAGCCCCAGGACCCGATGGCTTCACTACAGAATTCTATACGGCGTGCTGGGATGTGGTAGGCATCGACTTGGTCCTAGCTATCAAGGAAGCGTTCCAGTGTAAAGTCTTCGCAAAGAGTTGGAAATCCACTTTTTTGGCGCTTATTCCGAAAGTGGACACCCCCACTTCCTTCCGTGACTTTCGTCCGATCAGTCTTTGTAATGTATGCTATAAAGTTGCATCAAAGATCATTACAAACCGACTTGGACGCTTCCTTGATAGACTTATCTCGCCAGAACAGTGTGGCTTTGTCAAGGGTCGACAGATCCATGACAGCATCACACTAGTACACGAGCTAGCCTAGTCGATAGACACTCATATTCTGGGCTCTAACGTCATCATCAAGCTTGATATGGAGAAAGCCTTTGATCGAGTTGAGTGGAACTTCCTCCTCGAAGTGTTGCGCCGCTTCGGATTCACGGATGCGTTCATCACACTGGTCGATGCTTGCATCAGGGAGAATCACTTCTCTCTCTTGATGGATGGAAATTCCACCGGCTTTTTCACGGCTACGCGGGGACTCAGGCAGGGTGACCCTATCTCACCCATCCTCTTTATATTGATGGAGGAGGTCTTTAGCCAATCGCTCACACGGGCGATCAACCAAGGCCTCATCCAACCGTACTTTACAAAGAGGGGTTGCCCGATCATCTCTCACTCCTTATTTGCTGATGATGCCATCATGTTCCTTAATGGATCTAAAAAATCCATGAAGGAATTTATGGGTGTCCTTACAGCGTACGAGCAAGCCTCCGGCCAACTCGTCAACACTTCGAAGAGCAGCTTTATTGTGGGCCAGTCCACCACTATGAGGCGCTCTGAGATCATTCAACACTCCACACGATACTCACGAGGACAGCTTCCATTCGACTACCTTGGATGCCCTATCTTCCTTGGCCCTGCTCGTCATCATTATTTTGATGCCGTGCTAGGCAAGCTAAGGAAGAAATCGAGGATGGAAACTACGTTTCCTCTCCCCTGGAGGCCGCATCCAACTAATACGACATGTCCTCATGAGTATCCCGCTACACACTTTGGCGGTCCACTCACTATCACTTACGGTTCTCCGCTCTGTCGAATGCCTATGTGCACGCTTCCTATGGTCTGGTCATTTCGAGGGGGAGCGACGTCACCATTGGGTTTCTTGGGAGAAAGTGTGTCGGCCGACTCTCGAAGGGGGTCTAGGGATCAGACGCCTCTCGGATGTCCAAGACATGCTTCAAAAGAAACTGGTATGGCGTATGCGTACCACCCACTCCCCATTGGGGAGTTTCATCTTAGCTAAATACAAAGAATGGGCCCGACGCGAGCTTGATATTTGGGGCACCAAGCGATGGCGAACATGGCAGCGCCACTGGCTTGAGATGAGTCACGTGACCCATTGGCACATCGGCCGAGGCGACATTAGCGCTTGGTATGACACCTGGCATGCTGATGCGGCGCTCTCCTCTCATCCTCAATTCGTACCACACAGTGTGCGCCTCACAGTGGCCCAGTTGCTTAGAAGCAACACACCACACCTATGGGAGCAGCACGGCCTTCCCTTGGCCACTTTATCTGAGGTCTAGACTACCCCTCTTGACCTTAGTCCTGATTGTGCCGTCTGGACACTCACACCCCAGGGAGCATACACGTGTCGTTCCTCATGGGAGCATTTCCGTGTGAAATCTCCCCCACAGCACTGGGGTTAGCGCATTTGTCATCCGGCGATCCATACACGTGTCTCCTTTTTCCTTTGGAGACTCCTCCATCGAGGCCTCCCGACTGACGACCGAGTGGCTCGGATAGGCTGTTCTCTTAGTTCGCGTTGCCACTGCTGCCCCACTCTCCCGCACACAGAGACTATAGATCATCTTTTCTTCCATAGCGAGACGGCAGTGGACTGCTGGCGTCTCATCACCGATTGTCTTCGTCCTTTGACACCGTCTGAGTGTTTCATAAAGTTTATCCTCTCGCCAACTCGCTCTGCACGAAGCCCCATCCTCCCCATCACCATAGCTTATCTTCTATGAGAGATTTGGAAAGGGCGAAATTCGTCTCGTTTTGCAGGTACACCTATGTGAGCTGAGGACATCAGACGTCGAGTTCAGTTGTGGCTTTGACGCATTCAGCCTCTCCTCACACTGCGAGACAGCCGATCACCACTTGCATGCGACCTCCTCCGCTCTATTGGCATCCCGGTGACCCCCCTGGCCACCCGCATCCAGTATCGAGTAGTTTATTGGCTCCCACCGCCAGTAGGCTTTCTCAAATTGAATGTGGATGGTGCGGCGAAAGGGAACCTAGGGCCAGCAGGGGGCGGAGGTGTCCTCCGAGATCACACAGGGAGCCTCCTTCTTGCCTTCTCTTCTTTTTATGGCGTACAAACTAATACAGTAGCCGAGGCTATGGCGATACGTGATGGTCTCCTCCTCTGTGAGGAACGGAACCTTCATAATATCGTCGTGGACTCGGACTCACATATATTAGTAGATATGTTTCGTGCAGGCACATGCTCCCAGTGGCGACTACGTCGAGCGTGGAACGACATCATGTGGTGCCACTCGCGTATCGCGTGCTTTCGTCATCAGCTGAGAGAGGGAAACCAGACAGCTGATGCCCTCGCCAACCATGCGGTACACGCTCGCACCCACTCCACTCTTTTCTATTCTTGGCAGGAGCTTCCGCCCATGGCCCGAGGATGTCATCGGCTCGATCGTCTTGGCTTGCCCTCCCTCCACATACGCCGCCTCTTCGCGACGCCCAGCCCGCGGGATTGGAGGATCGCCTGGAGCGCTGGCGTACGAGGCATGGACCGCGCCCGCCTCGACTAGAGCGTCACTCCGCCCACTCCGACCACACATGACGACGACGACGATGAACCACACCGACTAGAGCGCCGCCAAGCGCTACAATGACCTCGTGGAACCACTCCGGAGAAACGATGACGAACACACTTCCTCGAGCGTCCGCGAGGTATCACTCATGTATCTTTTCTTTTCCCTAACTATGGGCGTGGACGAGTAGGATCCGAGTGTAATTGGGATATATATACTCGATCCACGCCCACAAACATTGAAAAACACTACACTTTACAAATAAAAACCCCCTGGGTGGCATCCAGGGCACGGCTGGATCGGACTACGGACACAACCCTAGGGTTGGATGTACCCGGCACCGTGATTTTTGCCATTTAAAAAAAAAACCTCAATCCTATCCAGTAAATCATGCCGACTATGTAGTCATGGTATCCAAACAGTGGTGCTACACAGCATGTACCATCAGATCAAGGTAAGACCGATTCCTCCACAAGCCACCAAGGGACAAACCAACTATGTCTTGGAAATGGCTCAGGTTTCAACATTATTTTAATAGGATCTACTCAACTTTTGAATTTTGATAGACATATTTAAATGATATTTTGTATGTTCCTGAAATTAATAAAAACTTGTTCTATGTGCAAAAATAAACCTCAGATAACAATGTTTGATCCCTTGTATTGCTTTGTGAAGGATAAGAGAACCAACCGACGCCTCCTTCGAGGGGACATTCAGGACAACCTCTATTGTCTTGCACCATCTTCATGGATGCCCAAAGCATGTCTTGGAGAAAACACTTCAATAGAACTTTGCAATGCCTGGCTTGGACACCCTCATTTTTGTGTTCTGCATCATTTGCTTAAGAAATTTGGTCTTCCCCATTCCCACGTCAAAAAACGTTTTTTTGTGACTCATGCTGTATTTCAAAATCTCATAAGGCTCCCTTCTTGTCTACATCTCATTAATCACAATACCCTCTTGAGATTATTTCTTTGGACATATGGGGCCTTCCATTGTCTTATCTCCCTCAGGCTTTTATTATTATGTGATCTTTGTCAATGATTTAGTCAATTCACTTGGATTACCCCTTGAAATGCAAAAGTGATTTACTTTCTGTTTTCACCGATTTTCAGAAACGAGTCAAAAATCAGTTATGCACTAAAATCAAGTATTTCCAAAATGGTTGAGGAGGGGAGTATCAACCTCTCAACACATTTTCAAAGTATATGGCATCATCCATCGTATTTCCTGCCTCACACTCCTGAAAAAATGGTAGCACAGAACGGAAACACATACACCTCATTGAAACTTATTTATGCAAGTATGCCAAAGAATGGAAACATATACTCTTCTGCATCGTGCAATTCTGCCCAAGAACTTCTGGGATGAAGTTGCAGCCACAGAGCCCACCTCATTCATCGCATGACTACTCCTTTAATCATAAATCATCCTATGATGCATGGTTAAATATCCACCTGACTAGCTTTAAAAAAAACATTTGTTTGTACTTTTTATCCTTATTTAAGACTATATGCATAGCATAAACTTGAGATATAGCATGCTGTATTTGGGTTACCAATGTCTCTCTCTGATCAAATCAAATTTATATCTCCTGGCATATTATTTTTTTAGGAACAAATGTTTCCTTTTCCTCAACAATCCACCGATCATAAACCTCCCAGGGATCTTGGGCTCCTCTCCAACTCCATTAACCATGCCCCACTACCCATCAGTCCATATGTGTGAACCTTTCCACCAGTTCGTTCTATTACATTAATTTCACTTGCCCTATTCATGTCTTGAAAATGCCCCTTCTTCTCTCTGTGCTGCTACCTCACCTCTTGACTTTACTCAGCCTCCTGACTCTCCCACTCCTCCTTCGCCCTTAACTCAGGGTGACCTTCACCAAGATATCCTATGCACATCTGACTGCACACCCAAATTTGGGGGACCTCTTAAAACTAATCCTCTCACAACCATCTTTGTGAAAGGTGTCCTACCTGCCCTCTTACCTTCCCCTTTTCTTCCACCCTCTGGATGCATGAATCTCTCTTTCATTAAACATCATCCATCTCTATGCCTCAATGCCACTGTGACCCTTCCAGCAAAACATACATCATTCACCCTTGCATCCAAGAATCCTCACTAGATGCAAGCGATGGCCACTCAATTCCAAGCTCTCATTACTAAAAACACCTGGACATTAGTCCTCAGTATCCTAACTACCATGTCATCGGTTCCAAATGAGTCTATAAACTGAAATATCATCCTACCAAGAAAATTAATCGCTAAAATGTCCAACTATTTGCCGAATGATATAATCAACAAGGAGGTTTTGACTTCCTTGAAACTTTCAGTCTCTTCTTCGAGCACTTCACGATTCCCCTTCTTTTATGCATCGTAGTTAGTGGCAACTAACTAGCTCATAAGCTAGACATGTCCAACACCTTCATCCATTGCAAATTATCTGAATCCATCTACACAGAACAATCTCCAAGCTTTAAAAATTCTTAGTATCCCAATCATTTATGTCACTTGAAAAATCACTTATGTATTGAAAAAAATCTAAGACCTTCGTTTTGCATACTCACATCGTACCACTCCACCGTGGATTCCACGGTTCCAAACCAATAGCTCTCTCTTTTAAAAAACCCCATCAAACCACCCAAATATTTATCTTAATATATGTTGATGATATATTATTTATCTGTCCCTGACTATGTGAAATTGAGCACCTCCATGTTCTTCATAATCTTTCATCATCCTCACTCAATCAAATACATTTCCACTCTTTTACAATGCATTGTATGCTCAACTCTAAAACTCTACCACACCCCTTTGACTCTCCTCCAAATCCTCTACATCATGTCAATTGGTGGACGCCTCTTAGCACGGAAGCATCTTGGGGGTTCTGCCACATGTTACTCCCACTTGCCTCAACATCGTCTTTGTTGTCAACCATGCCTACCAGCACATGAATAATCCCACATCAACTGAATAGGAGGACTTCAATCACTTACATTGTTATTTAAAAGGCATGATATTACATGGTCTTCTTCTTCACTCTGCTTCTGACCTCTCCCTCCATGCCTTCAGTGATGTCAATTGGGCAGGCGATCACTTAGATTGCTGCTCCACTTGCAGTTACCTATTTGTCTTGACCGCAATTTGGTTTCACGAGGTTCCAAGTAACACCTATTATTGCCAGTTCCAACACTGAAGCTGAATATAAATCTCTTCCTAATGCCGCCTGTGAAGTCCTTTGGATCACATCTCTTCTGCAAGAGTTTAAAATTCCCTTCCCATTGCAGCCCATTCTCTGGTGTGATAATCCCGAGGTAGCCAATCTGGCTGCCAATCCAGTCTTCCATGCGAGAATGAAACACATAGAAATTAATTTTAATTTTGGTCATGAATGACAAAGGTTGCTTCCATATTCTCTATGTGTCAGCTTTATCAGCTCAGACGGCCAACATGTTCACATCTTAATTAAATCTCTTTTGAAGCCACATTTCTCTACACTCAAAATCAAGCTCAACATCACCACCTTATACAACAAGATTATGGAGGGTGTAAAAGGAGGTCTACTCAGCCACTTAGTCATATCACGTCTGACATCCACCAATAAGGTCTTAAACTTAATCCACAACCAATCCCCATGGGCCATGTACCGCCATGATCAATGGTGGATGTCGTAGCAAGAAACCCCTATTGAAATATAAACAGCCGGAATGAATTTCTTCACAAAAACAGCAGGAGTGAATACACGCTGAGTTGTTGTAGCGGCTATAATCAACCCCTGATCGTACAATTATATGGCTATATATATCCATCTCTCACACTCACTTTCTCTCTCTTCCCCCTCTCTCTCCCTATGTCTCTCACACGTGCACTCTCTCTCTCTCCCTCTCCCTCTCCCCCTCTCTCTCACAAGCACGCTTTCTCTCTCATGCATGCTCTCTCTCCCTCCCTCTCCCTCTCTCTCCCACCCTCTCCCTCTCTCTGTCCCTCTCTCTCTCTCCCTCTCACACACACACACAAACGCACTCTCTCCCTCAAGATTTCTGCAACACACCTTCAGATATCTTTCCTATTGTGGACAATGGGGAATGCCAATTTTCACTGAATTACAATCATATCAGTGACAGCAGCAGGAAATCGTTGCTCATAAAAATCATCAAGAACGTGTAGATATTGGGAAATTGTACAGAGTGCGCCAATTTCAAGAAATGCAGAAATAGACTGATTCATTATCATCACCCTCCTCGTCGTCAATATCATCATCTTCAAATAAGTATGGCACCACCCCTGAGGGCAAGCACAAGATGGAGAACAGACCCGCCCTCGATGTTGTACTCTTTGGCTGTTCTGTCATCTGCCAGCTGCTTGCCCGCATAGATAAGCCTGCATGGGTACCACCCACTAGTGAGAAGAAACCCAACAGCTAAAAAACTAACTAGAGTCAAAGCAAACTGAGCCTAAAAATAAAGCCTAAAAGATGGTGGAGAAGAGAAAACGGATAACCCAAAACTTAAGACGGCAGACATAGGGAGGGAGGGAGAGAAGAGAGACAGAGAGACAAATGGAGATATAGTTCCGGATCGTCCCGGACGTGGACGATGGACGGGACAGGACGAATTTCGTCCCATCCAACGTCCGGATTCAGTGTAGGGACAAAGGACGGGACGAATTTTTGTCCGACGGTTAGAAAACCATGCCGTCCAGTCCTCCCGGGACGAATTTTTGTCCCATCCCTCGTCCCGGAGGAAGAAAACCCATTTTATATTTTTAATATATTAATATAGATTTTTCTAAGTTTTTTAGGGAATTACGGAGGAGAGAGAATGCGAAGGGCCATATGTACAATTATTTCTGAGCAGCGTACGTTAGCCCGCACGTAAAAAAACAGGAACTTTGATGCAAATTGTCATTGCGAGGCCATGTGGAATACATCTCAACCGTCGGATGTGAATCCGGCGTTATTCTGTCCAGATTCGTCCGTCCAACGTCCAAGACCTCCGGACAGACAGTTTTTTCGTCCCATGGGACTAAAACTGTCCCGTCCGGTGGTCCCTGAGACGAATTTTCATCCTGAAATTCGTCCGTATCTTTGGACGGGACAATTTTTTTGTCCCGGGACGAAAAAATCGTCCCGTCCGCGTCCCTGCACTATAGATGGAGAGGAGAGAGGGAGAGAGAGAACCTCTGTTGAACAGGGGGGATGCCTTCTTTTTCCTCGACCCGTTCCTTGATTCGATCAATGGTGTCAGTGGGCTCAATATCAATCTCAATCTCTTTACCTGTCAGAGTTTTGACCTTGATCATCATCCCTCCCCTGAGTCTGAGGACCAGGTGAAGAGTGGATTCCTTCTGAATGTTGTAATCCGCGAGTGTGCGCCCATCTTCCAGCTGCTTCCCAGCAAAAATCAGTCTCTGCTGGTCAGGAGGAATTCCCTCCTTATCCTGGTCCAGCACATAAACATATAAAGCATTAGTAAATCCAAAATATACTACAATGAAATAAATTTTGGAGCAACACACTTCAAGGCCAATGCCAAGAGAAGACCACTGCATTTCCTTCGAGTGGAAAGCAGATGAATTATTATAGCGTCCATAGTCAACACAAAACTACTTGGGAAGTTGAGATAACTATTAAACACTTGCCCGTGTATATATTTCTTTGAAAACATATGAGGCGGTCACTCGAACAAATCGGTAACCACCTGACAAGAACATGGTTCGATTTGTCCATGTATATGACTTGCTGTGAAGTACTCAGCTAATTAATGTAAAATCAAAAGGTGACACATCTTAAAGTTGTACCCCGGATCCTGACCTTCTTGATGGAAACTATAGAACAAGGACTCACAATCAATAACCAAGCAGAACTAGCAGTAGAAGTGTACAGATATACTAGACTATGTAGGCTCCATGACCGGTGATCAATAACTGGGTATTGCACATTCATTGGCCAGAACTCGTCAAATCAACAGAACACTTGATTACTTAAACTACCATTAAGCAAAGCGATAATCCTCTATTTGTAAATATTGATCACAAAGATTGCCAGACAACATCGAGAATATCAAAGTATAGGGTAGTTGAAAGGACGATGACTCTTCGTCAGCTCAGGCAGCAGATGTATTCACCAGGGTTCCCAAGAACACCACTCCAGAAACTAAGAGAATTTCAATAATAAAAACGATAAAACAATACAGAAAGTCCATTGGAGTTGGGCCACGGCAGCAAAGTTTGCAATCACTAAATAATAGTAAAACCTTCCTCTCCACTAATCAACATGTCATTCAAAAGAGAGCCTGATCGAGGATCTTCGGTGGGGATCCAGATGGATGTTGTTTTCTGTTTGTAAAGAACAGGCAGGCATACCAGATGAGATTAATGGCTGGACAAGCGGAATGCCCTCTAAGGAGATGGGTAGATTCTCAGAAAAAGATCATGTAACAGCACGGATTGAAATGAAATTTTAATCTAGGCAGCAAACACCAAGAAAGAATACAACAACCGCAAACCGATTAACAGAGAAATAGAAAAAACTCGATCAAAATTAAGGGAAAAAATAGACGGCACCACAAAAATTACCCACAAAATTACAACACAAAATCAGCGAAATAGAGATCGATGTGCCGGGTTTTTTATTTACGGAGAAGAATTCGATTAATAAAGACTTATAGAATGAAAACAAACCTGAATCTTAGCCTTAACATTATCAATTGTGTCGCTGCTCTCCACCTCGAGCGTGATCGTCTTCCCCGTTAGCGTTTTCACAAAAATCTGCATCTTCGACACTCTTCAATTCTACTCTAAATTCCGTAATCCGTTCATCTCTTCTTTCAACTGTTCCTTTATTTCTACTTCCCCTGCGTCGTACGTGTGGCTTGCATCGCACGCAGTAGACTGTAATCTTCGCACGTGTGAACATATGGATAGATAATGAGCCCATGCTTGATATACATATAGTTCAAGGGTATAGACGAAAATTCGTCCCGGGGACCACCAGACAGGACGGTTTTCGTCCCATGGGACGAAAAAACCGTCCGTCCCGAGATCTCGGACGATGGACGGACGGATGTGGAAGAAAAACTGTGGATTCACATCCGACAGTTGAGATGCAGCCACGTGGCCTCGATAATTTGCATAAAAGTCCCTATATTTTCGCATGTGCAAACTGACGCCGCTCATAAATAATTGTATATATGTCCAATTGCATTCTCTCTGCTCCATATTTCCCCTAAAAAATTTAGAAAAATCTATATTAATATATCAAAAACATCAAATGGTTTTTTTTCGTCCAGGACGAGGGACGGGACGGTTTTTTTCCCAGATGGGATGAAAATTCGTCTGAGGAGAACTGGACGGGACAGTTTTCGTACCGTCGGACGAAAATTCGTTCCGTCCTTCATCCCTGCACTGAATCCAGATGTCGGACGGGACGAAATGTGAATTTGTCCCGTCCTCTTTCATCGTCCACATCCGGGACGATCCGGAACTATAGATATACATATGTCCACACTCTTTCCTGACCTTGGAATGGAAGTGGAACTAAAGCCTTTGTCTCATCATCGGGTGCGTGTGATTTACTCTAGATTTACCACCGTCCTTGGCGCGTAGCGCCGCCTGAAGGTAGAGATGTTCGTGCAGTGCGGCGCTTGTGGACAAAATTTTAATGGCCCAATACCTCGTGAGATAGTGAGAGCCGCGGAGAAATCCAAATTGCCCGCCGCCCAAAACTGCCCCACCACAGGACTTTAGTCTGGCCAGGATGCCCGGCATGGATGCACCACTTGATGACAAAAAAATTCGCTACATTTTATGCCAAAAAATACATTTTGGACAGGTTTTGAACTTGCAATATCGATCAATCACTCGTAGGAGACGTGATTTAATTTTTTATATATAAATTACCAATCAAGGTGGGCAAAATTTGTGCAAAGGGAACTTCTAGAGTTAGAACACCATTACCTAGTTGCATGAATAGATAAATCAGAATGTCATTTTGAGGCTTAAATATGTACAAAAATATTTGAAAATTTTTCCTTAGTAAAGAGTAAATAAAGGTCGAATCTACAAGGAGCATGTAATGAAAAGGTATAATTTTTGTTCCAGAATGATTTATTATACATTTTTGTACATATCAGAGCCTCAAGGAGTGAATCTACAAGGAGTGTTTTTTTACATTTTTGGATCTAATATCTTTATAGTCATTAATTTCAATGAAAATATTTAAACAAATGAAATAAGTATTTTTAAGTTCAATCAAATTCTACTAATTTAATGTGATTTTTAATTTTTTGAATTTGTATAGCATCAAATGATTTTGAAATGATAAAAATATATTCCCCCAACGCTAGCATAATAAGCTGAAACTACATACCCTGAATTAAAGAACTGACCAAAAGGCCATTCCGTCATGACCGAAAGACCATTCCATATTTGTCTACAACCAAACCTTCCAGGTAGGCACTAGGGATTGAATAGAATCAAATCGATCAAATGTTGCTCAAATTATTTGAGATATCAAAACAATTGGATCTGATGTTCTCATTTTTCTTGATTGAACGATGAGATTGATCCAGTTTATTAATTTATTTGATTTTATAATAGACATTGATCAAAATGTTTATCAAACTGGTTCTACAATTTTGAACTGTTCAGAACAAATGAATAAGTTTGTGACAACAAATAATTATGGAAAAGCTCTAAAGATATTAATTTAGGATAGAGACTGATAAATCACCCATTATTACTGTAAATTATGTAGATCGACAAGAAATGTTCTAATGTCTACTTTCTATCTTATAATGTATTGTAGAATGGAGATACTTGTGGTGTATTAAGACATCATGTTGTATATTAGATTTGTTAAAAAGAATCAACATGTAAGTAATTATGGGGAGGACTCAATGACATTTCGAGACTGTAGCTTCACGGTGAGATCTCAAACTGTGTGTAACTGCAACAAAGAGAATTCCAGATCTGCTGTACGTGGTGCCCATCATGGCCTTATATAGGGCCATGATGAGCCCCTTGCAATGAGTCCAACAAGGGGGAAAGGGGGGGCAGTCCAACAACAAGGGCCCTTATATAATGGACCCCCATTACAACAAAATAGAAAAACATAAAAAGGGGAAAGGGAGGGGTCCAAATAACTAAGGACCTCTTTCCAAAATAACGACAAAAACACGCAGAAAAACAACGGACAAAACGACGGACACGATATGACGATGGCAACTAGACGAAGGGGCCAAAATTTATCAAAACATGATAAAGATATGAACGATATTTCCACCTGTGACGTTCAAAGCTGGGTGTCTTCATTGGCGCCTTGGCGTGCCGGTCGGGCGGAACGCTAACCGGTGGGCCGTCGATGACAAGAAGGATGGCGTTGAAGTCGTTCCCGAGGGAGCAAGCTGGTGTGCTCCATCAGCATGTGTGATGCTTGTAATAAAGTGCATGAATACATTATCTGACTTAGTGTATCATGATGAGAGTATAATACAATATCACTGGTATATAAGCATGTGTTTTAAATATTCATATTTGAATGATATTCAAGAAGGACATCTAAGTATTCATATAGAATACACTGTCTCGTCTCACTAATGTAATGAGTATGGCCGATCCATAGCCATTAATGTGGATACACTAAAGATATATGGCGGATGCTCTTTAGAGGAAAGAGTTCACTAAACTGATATGTAAGAATCTTCAAATGGTATTATATAAACTATCAATCGAGTTGATTCATTTCACAATTGTGTAAGTGGTCTTTAGATCTAAGACACCAAAGACATCACATAAAAGGATGATTGTGATTTAACTATGGCCTACAAGTTCCTGATCATAGAATTCTAAACTATATTTGTTTGGATGCATCAACAAGTACACAAAGATGATTGAGTTATCAAGATGGGAGACAGCTCAAGTGATATGATGTGATGAAGTCTTGGCCAAGGCAATGGAATATTCAATAAGAGTTCTTCAACGATTTTTGAATGCATCAGTACTAACTCTAATGACCAATTAGGGTTTTATAGTTGACCATACCATAAGTTATATTGAGAGCATCAAGTGGATGAGAATATATGGGTACATGGTAATTGATGATAGATATCTTTCAAGAGTGAGTCAATACATTCTTTTGTATCCTCTAGGACATGAGGTGCAGCTTAGCACCCCACATGCTGAAAACTCTACCTATGAATTGGGTTTTATTGACGTATGATTACTTAATTTATATGACAATATTGCTAATTAATTTTTAAGGTAAGCAAAACTTATCGGGCCATTCGAGTAATTGATTAGATTGATACATAGGCCTAGAGGATCACACACAAATGATCTCTTTGGACATTGAAAGATATTCACAAATGTTCTTTTGGAATACATATATTGGTCAAGAGATGTCTCTTTGACCTCTACTTCCAAATATGTCATGGGTGGAATTCCATCTCATAGGCGTGTCAACTAACTATTTCTTTGACATGGCCTGCCCAAGATCAAAGGAAAATATATCAGTACAAAATGACTCACTCTCTTGTGTCATCTTGGGATCATCATATAGTGACTTATATTATCAAATGTGACGCTTTACTGGGCTAGCTTAGAATTATAGGTTAATGACATTTCCAAACATGGAACATGACAAGTAGGTATGAAAAAGGGATTCATTATCCCATTGGAGAAAATGTTGTTAGTCGGCGTGGCACTGAATTATAATTTTAAAAAATAAATTATACGAAATAAAAAATACATTCAAAGTAATCCATGATGTAGCTTCATCATGAGCTTAAATTCTTCACAAATGGTTAAAATGAAAGTGCTCATTTTCACTCCTGAATCTCTGAATGGACAACACCTTGACTGCAATACCCATTAGGCATCAGTCAAATGTATAGTGATGCCTAATAGTTTAATATCAGTCACCAATGTCCATGTGTCGACAATTAGAGAAACATGTCCATTGCGTTCAAATTCTTGGGTGAACTACATCTTTATTTCAATATAAGCTATATCCAACATCTCTTTTATTACTAATGAACTTGGAATATGCATGTCAATTTTGTGCATAAGTGAGACCACCAAAAAAATACATTGCTCTTTACAATATTCCTTGTGAGGTCCTCGATGCATGTGAGCCCCTAATGCTCCATTTAGCAGCTTTGGGGATGATCTTGATCCACGAGAGTCTGCCGATGTTAGTTTCACCATGAAGCAGCACATAAGACACTAATTTATTCTTATTTTTAATCCATTTCAAGTCATATACCACAATGAAACTTTTTGAGATGCCTCCAAAATAAATACATGTTGCTCTTCTTGTTCTTATTGATGACGAACTTTCTCGGGGGATGATCTTGGTACATATCTTACCTAAACATGTTGGAGGTCTAGTCTTCACGAAATACTCAGACAACCGGTGCCTCAATACATAGTTCGTGTTTGCTGTAGTCAAGTCCTAGATCTTAGATCTATCGTGCATACAACTAATTGGTAATTCATCAGTTGTCTGACTGCTCATACATTCACCATCAAGATATAAACACTCAAAAGGACCAACTATTAGATGTTTCATTTTCACTAGCAGATGGAACACTAAGACATGAGTCCTCGTGTTTGTCACAAGGAGCCTTGATAGATTTCGTCAAGTATACTAAGCAGGGAACAATAACATTCTATGAGACATATTCATATGGTGTGATATGATTCACTAATACTATTCACCATCAGCGTTATCATGTGTTGATACTAGACCCATGTCTAAATTTGCTAGACATGTCAATATCATGAAATGCTGTCATTATCATTGTGTATCTGATACTTACATTTGAAAGGGAATATGAAAAGATGAGACAAAATCAGACTACGTTGGATTTGGACATCGAAAGTTGATAAAATTGATAGTAAGGGGATGTATGGAAATGGAGGGAGAAAGTTGGAGAGTGGGGGAGGGGGAGGGGGAGGGAGAGATGGAAGAGGGGGGAAAGGGGGGGAGGAGAATCATGGGAGATGGGGGAGGTATGGAAATGGAGGGAGAGAGGTGGAAAGTGGGGGAGGGGGAGGGAGAGAATGAAGAGAGGGGAAAGGGGAGGGGAGAATCTTGGGAGAGGTGGGGTGTATGGAAATGGAGAGAGAAAGTTGGATAGGAGGAAGAGGGAAATGGAGGGAAAAAAATTGGAGACGGGAGGGGATGGGAGAAAGAGGGAGAGAGAGAGAGAGGCAGAGAGGGAAATGTATGTATAAAGTTTGAGAGGGACAAAGAGAAATGGAGGGAGAAAGAGGGATAGAGGGATGAGAGAGGGAATGGGCTGTGAAACTTGGGGGGGGGGGTAGAAATGAAGGAGGGAAGGGGGTGAGCGAGAGAGAGGAAATTGAAAATATCCAAGAAAAAAAAGAGTGACCGTGATTTAATAGTTACTGGGAGATAAACGTAATCACATATTTCATTTAATATTTTGAAAATTTTGACTATTAGTAATTTTTTTATCACCCATATCTTCTAATAAAATGCAACTTATTACAAAAATATAATCAATTAACTATACTCATCTCCTAAAAAATTGTCCACAATATAGGACATTTCATATCGGAATAAACAGTAGATACATGTGACTTAAGTTCAAAAGACTATGACCAAGGGAGAATTGAAACTTAAAACATATTCGAAGGAAAATTTTATACTTTTATTATTTGGTTGGCCTTACAAGTTCTAGCTCCATCACAGAAATGATTTGGCTATGGGTGTGTTTTCCTGCTTGTTGTGGATTCAAGCCATACCATACTTATTCTTTAAAAAATTTAAAACAAGCCAGGAGATTTAATGAAAGTTGAAATAATGTATTGAGCAGTTGAGAGATAGAATGACTAAAAAGAGAGAGATATTGGCGAGAGAGAAACATCATGAGAAAGGAAGGGATAAATGGATAGATAGGTGTGGGAAAGAGAGAGAGTGTGTATTAGGTTTGAAATAGATAGGTCAAATCAATCAACCCAGGTTTCATTGTTATAAAATAATCAATCAAATAATTTGACTGATCAATGATTCATCATTTTCAAAATCTATGGCCAGGAGCTCTATATTGAGCTCGATATTTGCAGAGCACCGATCAACAAAGAGGAGAAATAGACAATTTTCTCCTCCTTTTTTTTCCCTTTTTTTCTCTTGCTCTTCTTATTCTATTTTGGCCGTTCGGAACTCTATAAATACGGCTGTGTTTTGGAACTTTATTACCTCTCATTTTTTGAATATATATTTATCTTTTGTTCTTGGGATCTTCTCTTTCTATCTCTCTATTCTTCTACTGTTTTCTCTGTCCCGTGTTGTTCTTGCACAACACTTGGTCTTCTTCTTCCCTTCTCAACATTAGATAGGTCATGTCTAGTCCCTAATCCCTATACTTCCTAGCTTATAAAACCAATTCAAAGATAATATCTTAAAAAGAACAAAGTCCCGACCAATCTGAGCGTCCATCTTATATAGCTCTTGATGAACCGTACGATTCATAGACTCCACCCGTCCCTGTTGCTATTTAAACAACCCCCGTCCCCCCTCTCTATAGAATATTAGGGTTTGTGAGTTCTTCACCCGCCACCTACAATCGGTGAGGTTGTTCGTTTGCAATTGATAATTATGTTCCTCGTTTGTTGATTTTACAGTTTCCTGTATGTGTTTTATTCGCCCGATTATTCGTTGTCACCTCGATTTCTCAGTTTAAGGTTTAATTGATGTTTATTTGGACATGAGGATCCTTTCCCCGAATGATCGACGCTGATTATAATGTGCTACTATGTAATTCCTGTTCTCTTCGAGAAACTTGGAATCCAAGCCAGAATCTGATCCATGCATAGTTCTCAACATTTTTAGTGTTTTTCGTCGTTGTTTATCTCTATCAAGTGCTCTGCGGATATGACGATCCTGTCCCCGAATGATCGACGCTGATTAAACTGTGCGATTCATTTTTCACCTTCCCAATCGGGAAGATTGAAATCTAAGCCAGATATCTGATCCGCATGTCTACGAACCTTCCAAGTTTCTCAATTTTTTGAATTATTATTTCCTATCACACGTTCTCAGCTTTGAAAACGCTCGTTCTGAAGCGTCCACATTTCTCGACTATCCTTGAGGAAGTAATTCCATGGAAGCCATCGTCTCATATGTCATATTTGCGATTCTAATTAGAGTATAGATGTATCCGGTTAACCAATGTTTAACATTTGGGTTTTCCGAACTGGGATGTAGCGATGTCGTCTCTTAGAATTGAGATCGTTGGTCTATTTTGCCTACTAAAATAAATTGGGACTAACCTCAGAATTATAATAAATGATACTAATGTACCAGTAACAATGCAAATTCAATCGTAGTAATGTAAGTGACAGTTGGATTCTAAAAAGTGAACCAAATATACGAAGAGGATTAGAGTATAAACTTGAAATGTTCGTGTTTTCATTTGCTAGTTTGCAAAATGTTTAAATACTTTTAGAATGAGTGAGAAGGAACGTCGTAAGAACTTAATTCCAAGCTCATTATTCTTCGAAGACTGTAACCAGAGGTATAAGTTGGGTAAGTGCATGAAGCTCATTAGTCATCGACTTAATGAACCCTCAGTGGAGGTTACCACCATCTTCTCAATGAATCTGAATGGGCACTAAGGGTTAACCAGCCCTAATCATCTTGCTTATACATTGGGGAATTACTATTACTAGGAAGATAAGTTCACTAAGTGTCATTCATAGTATGTTATTTAACCATTAAGAAAGCCACTACACGCCAAGAGTTTTTTCATTCTTATATAATCACAAACAAGGGAAATTTTATCGTTTCTGTGGGCGGGAGAGGGGTAAGTTAAATAATTTATATCTGAGTTTTGGAAAAAAGGTTTTATTACATGCATAAGCTTAATGCTCTTCAGTGTACCATTTATTTAACAGTGAAGCATAGTTTTATTTAAAAATCCTTCCTACTCTAACGAGATACAATTAAAGATGCGTAAATGAAAATTATTTACTATGATTCTCAGTACGGATTATATGTCATTTTAAAGCACTCAATAGAAATAAGCCTAACTAATAACTTTGGGACATAACATATAGTAGGCAGAAAAATGCACCCGATCTTTCAACCCCAAATATCGCCCTTTTTTAATCCAAATACTCCAAAGTTATGCATTTTACGAGTTTTATTAATATAATGAATTAATATCAAGATAATATTTATAAAAAACCAAGCCCTCCTAAAGTTCTATAAGGAAATCCATTGTATATGCCTTTGTATATGAAGCAAATTATTTTGGATATGAAGCAAATTATTTTGGCATATTTTTTGGCATCAAAATGGTATTTATAAAGGTACTATGATTGATATTATTTGAATTTTACCTTCACTGCATATACATTTTAAGTTTTTCTATATCCAATATGTCAAAATAATGTTGGTATCTTTTTAAAGTTACATCACCATGTCCGCTGCATTAAAAAGCTTTAACACACTATTCTATACACAAATTGGAACTCTCATGTTTAATTTGATGTATGCTGATTTATGATGTGCCAGGAAAAAGGTAACCCTATCCAATATTCAGCAATCTTAAGTGCACTGTAGGGATTGGCACTTATTATCTATTACATCTTCCATGATGTCTAAAATGTCTTGATGGTTGATGATGATGTGATCATGAATTGGAAACAATGTGACAGTGATGTGGACACAATACATTCCCTCATTCCATGATGTCATAAATGACAGCCATTGTAATTTGATGAGTTACCTCTGTGATATCACATGACAGATGATAGAAAGCTCTGAAAGCATTATTGTATGTTGAAGTCATGGATGAATAAATTAACATTTCTTTCATCATATGAAGGAACTAATATGAATGTATAATATATGCTAATATCAATCAACAGGCTATTAATAAATGTTGTTATATCCATATAGAGTGGACTATTAATATTATATATATATATATATATATATATATATATATATATATATATTTAATAGACAACAAAATGTTATATACATTAGTACATATGTATAAAGACTTAAAATGGTTCATATATATTTATTCAACATTATTAAGAATCTAGTCATTCATTGTTCATATCCAGTGCATGAATGACACATCTCAATAAATATTTATTACTAATTCAGAAAATTATATTATACACATCAATATTATTGAGAAAATTTTGCGTCTTTCAGAATAAATATGGGTGTTCTTCAGGTTTATTACAGATGTCTGGAAAATGGTATTTCCTGTGCCATCACTCAGCTATCCATGGGGGCCCCTAGTTGAATGGTTCAACAATGGTAACAGTGGTTGTGCACTGAGTTCTTCAAGATGAGCTTCTTGTACTTCAAGAGTTTCATCTTCATACTCTAGCACGCACCACACGTTTATGTAATCAAATAAAGAGAACCTCAAGTTTTCTGGGAGAATTTACTTGTTCTTGAGTTGAAGATAGTAGACGCCAAAAAATACATTAGAATGGTATCAGGATGCTCCCAACCCATTCAAACATGATGGAACAATGCGAGTCTTGTGTCTTCAATTGACTAACATAGTCCAACAACAAAATGGCCTCTTGATGAAGTCTATCATTTATCATCTGTGACTTTCATGTCCTTTTCCATGATGGTGAAGATGTGAGTCATCGTTACATTGGGGATTGGATATTCTATAGAGTTCCATTGGGCATATCACGTATACTGTTCCACTATGTGCAAAAGTCTAGCATGATCTAGCCTTCCATTGGAAGTTAAATGTTTTTGAATGTCATCACTTGTGTCATTATTTATGAAATGAGTTGATGGTCATGACCAAGGCCTTTAATCAGATGACACTGTCCCCAAGTCAATGTCAAGTTTTTGACTAGCTATGTCGATCTGTGTTTCCTTGTTATGTCGTCAAAATAATTGATGTTTTCATCACATACATGATCACTTCAATTTATGTTTGAAGTCAAACTGAGGGGGCATTATCAATGAGACATACAAAGACCTCAATGTGGCATAGATGACAAGGTTCTATACATGGGAAATTGTAGAATTTGCAAGGAACACAGGGCATACAAGCCCTAGACCACACGAGAGAGTGCCCTTTCTGAAGCTTACTATCCAACAAACCCATGTGCCCTTATATAGGGTACTAATATGGGTCACATCATATTGGGCCTATCATAATGGGCCTATCATAATGGGCCATACAATACATAAGAGAAAATTTATAGAGAAAAAAATATAGAAAGAAATAACTTCAGTTAACAACCCTCCTCAAGCTGGTAGGTAGATGCTTTGAACTCCCAGCTAGGACGAATGTTGTTGAAAAATACTTCCAGGTAGACCCTTAGTAAGCAGATCTGCGACTTGTTGAGTGGTGGGTACATATTGTAGCTGGACCACTTTTTGATGTATCTTCTCTCGCATGAAATTTCTGTTGATAAAGAAACGACGGGTTTCTTCTTACTCTTCCATGTAATCAAATTTCCCCTGAGAAATGTATAATATCCTGTAGTAGAACGCCGATCAATGAGAGAGCCGCCATAATCTAAGTCCGTAAAGATCTCCAAGTTCATCTCACACCCCTTCTTGAACATCAGCCCATATCCTGCGGTACCTTTCAAGAAGAAAAACACTCTGTATGCTGCATGCCAATGCGGTTCTCTGGGACTCTATATGAACTGACTTAAAAGTCCAACATCAAATGCAATATCTGGCCTTTTATGATTCAAGTAGAAGAGTTTTCCAGTCAATATCAGGTATATCTCCTTGTTTACAGGAGCCGATTCTTCACTTAATCCCAACCTTGTATTAGGTTAAAGCAGAGTCGTAGATGGCTTACAACCATTCATTCCTGTCTCTTACAACAAGTCAAGGATGTACTTTCGCTAGGAGATAAAGATAACATCTTTTGAGTATGCTGCTACAATACCCAAAAAATACCTTAGTTGTCCAAGTGATTTTACTTCAAATACTTCAGCCAGTCGATTACCTCAAATACTTCAAATGCCATTTCTTCCACATCATTATCGGTAATGATTATATCATCTACATACACAAGAAGAACTGCAATACAACCAGATAGAGACGGTTTCACAAACAAAGTATGTACCCCATATTCTTTAGGGCTTGAGAAAACTTGCTGAACCATGCTTTAGGTGACTGCTTGAGCCCATATAAAGTCTTCCTCAGCTGGCAAACTTTATGACTTGGCAGTTGAGAATAGTAACCAGTAGGAGATAGCATATAAATTTCTTCGTCCAAATCACCATGCAGAAATGCATTTTTTACATCATATTGGTACAACTTCTAGCCAAAACATGCTGATATTGCAATTAATACACAAACTGTATTCAATTTTTCCACTGGGGCAAATGTCTCATCATAATCAATTCGATAACATTGATTTTAGCCTTTAGCTATGAGCCTCCTTTCCATTGAACCATCAGCTCTATACTTTATTGTATACACCCATCGACACCCAACTGGGCGCTTTCCTTTTGAAAGGTCAACTATCTCCCAAATTTCACTTTTAATAAGTGTTTCCATCTCAACATCCATTGCCTTCTTCCACTCGTCTGCAGCTAAGGCTTCTCGTAAATTTTTAGGAATAGTAGTGGACTGTAGCTCTGTCAAGAATGCTCAAAACTCTAGAGGGAGGTGATCCTATGTCACAAAATTGGAGAGCAGGTACTTTATGCCCTGAGTGCACGCCTGCTTCCCCTTCCTCAATGCAATAGGCCAGACATCATGATCATCTAGATGTATCACTTCCATGTGATCGTTGTCACCTTCAGAAATAGTTTCCTCAACAATACAATTCACTTGAACTTCTGTTGGTAATTCATTTGAAGACACAACATCATTTAATTCTATACCAGTTGGTATTTCATTATAAGCTTCACCTTCATCTTGTTCTCCAGGTACTAAATGATGTATAATCTCTTGGACATGTCCCTGATGAACAGGATAAGTAACCACCTTGCACCTGTAAGAGAGGACACAGGTGCTGGTCCCCACGCATCACAATGAACAAGATAAAATGGAGGTCTACTTCTCTCTGCCGGTCTTATGTTTTGCACAATGACATGAATCATAAATCAACTTTGAAATAATGAGATCTTCGACGACGATGTCATCCGCACTGCCCGCCACTGTCGTCGAAGTTCGGATGACATCGCTCAATTTATCGCATTTTGTTTTCTTCGTCATTCTTTCTCGTGTTTTGTGTTTTTCTCAACTCGTCGTTGTGTTTACGTCATGATCGTGACACATCTGTACGTCCCTGGTCGTCGTCACGAGGAGGGGTCCTTAGCCATTTTGGATCCCATCCCTTGTGCCTTGTTTCTTGTTTTCTTTTCTTTTCATTTTGTTTTAACTTCGCCCATTCTTCTTCTCAAGCTTCCCGATATAGCATCCACCGCGGAAGACAAAAAATAAGAATGAGAAAAGGGGCCCTGCCGTCCAAGGTACTCGGCCGCGAGCCCAGTTTCTTCCTCTTCTCGTACCCACCTGGCCACTGTCGCCTCTCATCGCGTCTCTCCTTGACGCCGCCCACGGGGATTGTGACCTCCAAGAACGGCGCTGAATATTTGAACTCCATGGAATTCCACTGAATTGGCGGCCCCGATGGAGATTGCATCTTCCCCACACCGTCCCCCGCTCGCTACCTCGCCCGGTTAGAAGATCTGAGACAGAATTTCTGACTCTGCCCACTTTGGATCTTTGCCTGATGCCGAGAAGACTCGCCGTCGCAGCACATTCCAGATTTATCAAGAGGGGGACTCACCATCGCTATCATGCTTCTATCGGACCAGGAATTGACTTCCCTTACAGATGGCTGGTGATGGCAAATTTGGACAATCATCTGACCGGGATCTTATTGGACACGTCCACGGAATTGAGGACATCTGAGCTGTCGCTTTCCGAATTGCTCGAGCTGTGTCGTGACCACTGTTAGCTCCATTGTCCTCTCTCCTCCGACCTTTATCACGCTCCAGCATCATCTTGCTCGTCAAGCCACTGTCTGCTCTCCGGCGTCTCTCCGCTCCACCCGCTCTGAATCGCCACCGACGTCGACAAAATTCTGCACTTCGGGCCACACAGACGAGGTACGCCATCCTCTCCCGACACTCGTTTATTTACCTTTTGTAGTATACTTTCATCTCGACTCCACCGCCCTCGGGCTAGGTAGGTGAGAGAGGCAAATTGAGAGAAAACTATGAGCGATACTTGAGTGTCTTATTAGTACGAACGTGACTGTTTATTACGTGCAAGCCCTATAGAAAGACTTTGTTCGGTTGTAGATGCCTTTGTCACTCTGACGAGGTTCGAGAGGCCACTGCCGCAGTCACCTGGCGACCTCGTCCTAGCATGGAGCTCGGCGCCTCCCTCGAGTCGGAGCCTGCATGTACGACATGTAGGACTCCCATTCATCACATCGTAGTTACATAACCCGTTAGGGTTGCATCCGTCGGACGACGACGCCGTCGACGTTAGAATCCATTATCCCTTATCAGCACTGAACCATCATATTCGGTGCCAACCAGACGACGTCCCCGACGATGTCTGCCATCAAGAGGTTATTCCACGACCTTCTTGATCACAAGAAATAATGGGGAGAAGAAACTCTTCTACAAAGTCCAGGTGTTGCATATTCTATGGCCTTAGAATTTGTTTGAAAAAATTAATGATAAAAGTCCTTTGAAAAGATATATGGGATGTGATTGATGAGTGCAGTGAAGTTCTTTCCTTTCTTCATTTTCTCTTAGTCTCTTATCTCTTATGTTCTCTATGTGAATCAACAATAAGGGAGCATTATTTTTTACAACATCTCTTGCTTTCTCCCTATCTCCCTCACTCTCTCTCAAACAGTCTCTCTCTCAACCGCACTGTCCGTCTCTTCCACTCTCTCCCCTCTAGTACTCTCTCTTACCCTTGATCTCTCCCTCTGTAAATCTCTGTCTTCTTTTCTCTTACTATCTCCTTCCATACAGCTCTCTCTTTCACCATCATCGCCTCTCTCTCACACTCACTCTTCCTCTCTTGATTGCTCTCTTTCTCTCTTCTTCTCACTCTACCTTTTATACACCTCTTTCAATCCCATTCTCTTTCTGTCTCATGCTCACCCTCTATCTACCTATATTCTGTTATGAATCTTTATCTCTCTCACTTTATTTCCCTCTCACACTTTGGCCCTCTTTCACTCTCTCTCTATCTCTCTCAAATGCTCTCTCTCTCTCTCTCCCACACATCTCTCCCTCTATAACTCTATCTTTTTCCCTCTTACTCTCTTGGTCAGTCCACCTTGATCTTTGACTCTCACTGTATCCTTCTGTGAAGTGATCTGCATCTCTTTTCATCACCCTCTATACAACTCTCTCTTTTATTATCACTCCCTCACCAATTCGCTCTGTCTTACTCCCTCACAGTCTCCCCTACCCCCCACCTCTATCCATGTCTTTCCTTCTTAGTCTCTTCCTTCTCGAACTCTATAACTTTCTCCTTCCCTTGGGAAATTCAGTGGATGATATTTGATTTATATATTCTTATATATCATAACTTTTTTATAATTTAGTTTTTATTCTATAACATTCTGTAGACAACAAAGTTTGATAAACACATCACCCTTATATGACGTTATGAGCTATCATCATAATATCTCTATCTTTTGATATCTATAAAGATATGCACAGTCATAAAAACAAGACCTATGAACATGAAGGAGTCAATCGAAAGGATAATTTAGTTCCCTTTTTCTATAAATTCATTGATTCAGTTGGAATTTCTCAATGACCAGTTGAACGTTCACAATCAAGTTCTTTGGGTTTTCATTCATTGACGAACAATCTTCAGTCATAAATTAACATCAAACTTCCCATCCCTTGGTCTTTCAGAAAATAATATGGTATTCGTCCAAACTGAGATAGAACCAAAGTTTAGGTATATGTTTAGTTTTTTTATGAAAAACTGATATTGAGACATATAATACCATTTCCTATCCTCAACACCCTTGTACCAAATCCTTCCCCCCCCCAGCATTCCATCCTTCATCTAACCTTTATTTTCCAAACCAATCTATATTCTTAAGACTAAATACTTTTGGACTCGTAAGGACTATGTGGATTCTAAAGCAGAGAAAACTAAGTTAGATGAACTCAAATGACAACATTTTTCTGTTTATTCCAGGTGGTGTTATCATCATTTATAAATTTAATTTTTAAGTTTGATGTCTTCTATTCAAGATGCCGTCGTATATTTATTTGATGTGGAAAGTATTGGACACCATATTTCACCAGAACCCCCAAAGGGCTGTGCCAACACACTAATAATTAGATTAATCCATGCTTATTACAAGTTTAAATACATTAAAATGATAATATATGAATGTTATAAATTTTCAAATGATTATATCTAATTCTATAACAATATTCTAATTTTTATGTATATTTTGGGATTGAAATAAAATTTTAAGTCATTGTTTCATATATATATATCAACTTTATAAGTCAGAATATATTTTCACCTAATTAATAAAAGAGTTTTTTGGCCTTCTCAGTAATTAATCATGCTATACACTGATCACCATGTGATCTATTACATGATGAACAATCATATTTTTTCAAATGATCAGCCGCATTAATCATTACGAAAAGATGCCAATAGGGCATAACAGTTTGTAATGCCATAATCACCAATCATGGACTAGAAATTTTTGCTTTTTCTTTTTTTGCATGTAGGGCTAAATTGCAACAGGAAAAAATGGTTTTAATTTAAAATAACTACAAGGTGATGCATCAGACACGTGACAGTGCATGAAAACACCCAAAAAAATGAAAATCTTATAAATGCAACATGAAAGAGATACGCATGCCAGTATGAGACTATGCAATTATAATGGAAATAAATGGTCCATGAAAGTATGATTAAGTTGACATGAGGAATTTTATGATTCTGTGCAACATAATCTGAGGCTTTACTTTTCATCAACAGACACACATTCCATTGCTAGTTACATGCAGATATTAAGAAAACCTTAGTATTCCTCTAACACAATAGGCATCTGATGAATGGACTGACGAGTGGAGAGAAAATATCAATGACTTATAGTGTTCCATTTTAGAATGTGGTATTTTAGAATCTAGAGGGATTTTAGACATCCATATACATATAAAAAATATCATACTGATGCTCCCACATTGGTAAGCGTAGAGAAAGAAAGTGATTTCATGATCCATCAGTATTTCTTGGTGAAAATCATTGGTCAATGTTTTAAGACAAAATATAAGTGTGTGGGCTCTCCTACAGCAACAAATTTCCTTGACCCCTGCATAATACAATGATATATGGTGAGTTCCTTGATGCTACGTTATTTTCTTTCTTCTAACATGCAGATATTAGGAAAACCTTAGTATTCCTCTAACACAATATCCATCTGATGCATGGACAGACGAGTGGAGAGAAAACCTTAGTTACATGCAGATATTAAGAAAACCTTAGTATTCCTCTAACACAATAGCCATCTAATGCATGGACTGACGAGTGGAGAGAAAATATCAATGACTTATAATGATCCATTTTAGAATGTGGTATTTTAGAATCTAGAGGGATTTTAGACATCCATATACATGTAAAAAATATCATACTGATGCTCCCACATTGGTAAGCGTAGAGAAAGAAAGTGATTTCATGATCCATCAGTATTTCTTGGTGAAAATCATTGGTCAAAGTTTTAAGACAAAATATAAGTGTGTGGGCTCTCCTACAGCAACAAATTTCCTTGACCCCTGCATAATACAATGATATATGGTGAGTTCCTTGATTCTACATTATTTTATTTCTTCTCAACACCCTTCCATATCCATCCATGCATTGATTTACATCCATTAAATTCCTCATCCCTGTACTATCTCTAAATCCCAAATTTTCACATATGTAAGGGTTATTATTTTCTATAACCTTGACATACCACCACCATTATTCAACCTATTGTTTATTGTCTAACATATCTCTTCTCATCCCCTAATCATTATTTTAAAAGTCATTAGTTTAATTTTCCCTATTTTAAAAGTAATTTTTCCCTCACAAGATGAACCTTTCTCATCACTACCTAATCACATTTTACAAACTTCAGATCTTATATAAATTTTATTTATTATATCAATTATAAATGATAAAACTAAACCCCTAAAATTATTAAATCAGATGCTTTTATTTTATTGCGTTAATATCTTCCAATGACATAATGAGTGAAGAAAAGACATGTAAATATGCACAAAATTGTAATTTTATCTCTCCTTTTGTTTATTATCGCTTCTATATCTATTTCTGAAGTTTTATTTTATTGATCACAAAATGACACTTTTTTATATAATAAAATATGAATGTTATAATTATAGAAATGATAAAAACTTGATCCTCAATATGCCTTCCATGAGTCCTATGAGCCTTGTCAATGTGATTCTCAATCGACTCAAAGAATTTTATGGATTAGTTAATGGATTTTTAAAAGCATGAAAACTACTATGTTGATCACTTTATTAATGACTAATATAAACATATTATTAAATTATATTCATCACGTAATGTTAATTTTTGTTATATCAGGATGTATGAATATTCTAAAGGAAAAAATATGCCCATAAACTAATAAATCAAAATCGGCTGATGAGATTGAGAAAATTATTTATGAGTTTATGACATCATTAAATGCATTTATTTCTCATTTCTATCATGAACCTTCTTCAAATAATAGAGATGATGGGTTTCCTATTAATACTTTTCAGGAATATTTGAACAATATTGATAAACCATTATCTTATTTCCCTGTTGGTTAGAATAATGTTGATCATACTAATAAAGAAGATTTGTAGCACCTAGTCATTCTTTGGGGGAGTTCTTTAAAATAAATGGAAGCTCAAACAATGCGGTTGTTTTACAAAATGAAGGATATGGAAAGATTTAGAGAATCCTAGATTAAAAATATCAACCTGAGGAAAATAATGAGATTATCGGCATGAGGCATGATTCATGCCAACCCCTAAAGAAAATTAGTCTAGAGAGAACATAGACAAAAGGAATGAGAAAATAATGATCAAGTGGATGATGGCATTGACTTATTTCCTTCAAATTATTTCCAGATGCTATCTGTGAATGGTAATAGTGATACTTCTATGACCATTGATGAATCCTCTGAAAATTATTATGGATATCTATAACCAAAATGGATCCATAGCTAATACTGAATTAATATCCAAAATGGTATCTTTACCTATAGCCTTGGATTTTTAGCTCAATCAGTTGAGTTTTCAATTTAAACTTTGAGTTTATATTTTTGATCTTAGAATGGACTTTCACTTCAAATAACCAAACTACCCCCTCATCATTCCCCGTTCATCAGGCCCAACTCACCATACTACCCCACATCTCCACATGGACCGTTGATTAAAGATGCACTATTATTTCAATGGTGATTAATGAGATGTGAAGAGATACCTATAAAAGCACATGGTCGAAATGGTGATAACTATTAATATTATATAAAAGATGATCATAGTATATAGAATATAGTGATATGAATGATATTAGTAGGAGTGAGCGGGAGACTGGAGTGACAATAACAAGATATGAAATTAAGCAGAAAGGTACAGCTGTGATCAAAGAAAAATTCACATTAGTGTGATGATGATAAGATAACAAAAACACGATGGCGTGAAAGGTGATAGACATGATCAAAAGGTGTAAAGGCATGATGTGATGGTGGAACATGACAATGAGATGGATGTACACTACCAATGACGATAAAAATGACCAGTGTAAGGCAATGATGCTTACCATAAACCTTTACACTCCATCATGAACACACCAATTTACTAGTGCTTGTAAGCTCCCCCTCTTCTATGTTGCGTCTTCTCAAACACCAAGACACCAAGAACGTACTTGAAGGATCTCAGTAACTCAATCTCTTTCATTCAGCCCACAAATGTATGAAGCAATTTAAAGGTTGACTTTTCCAAAGCTCCATGCCTCGATTTATATATCAACGGACATAAATTGAAAGAGGGGGTAGAGACAAGGCTACCCTCCAAAGTTTATCTCAATCGACCTTTCAGCTTGTCAGATATCATGCTCTGAAGTTCGAGAAATCCTATCCATCGATTTTATAAAGTTTTGTCTGTGCTCATTAGTGGCATGATCACTTCATTTTCTGTTATTGATTTGAAAAATCCCACTAGATTCCCTTTTTTAATTGTTGGTGTGTTCTCCTCATCTTCCATGCAAGGGAACTTCAAGAGTGCAGCATGTCCTACATGCAGAGGAAGAAAAAGACACATTTTTAATTGATTTGTCATCATATGACGTGGCGATGTGTCTCCGCGCTCTACGTCAATGCCTATTTTCCCTTTTACTAAATGAGATGCTAATGTATGTCATTCTTGTAAAAAAACAAGAAAGCTTTTCAATAATTGTATGACATAAACACGAGGACTGCAATGCAACATCAAATTGTTGTCTTCTTTTTTGTCAATCATATGATGCCACGTTAGTGTGCTGCCTTTTTTTACTTTTCAATTTTCAAGAAAATGGGTTCAAATAATTATTGTTTTCTCGGTCTCCACAAGCACATTTATTAAAATTTTTAATCCTATCTTTTCTCCATTCTTCCATGTCACCCTACAGATTTAAAGTAAATGATTTCAACGAATCATTGGCGATTAAGGCATTGCAATTTGCAATGCCATAATGAAACTTTTTAGTAATGATTAGATGCACTAGTCATTGTCAAAAGACAGGATTGTTCATAATTCGATCTGAATGAATGGGGACATGTGGCATGACAAAAATAAAAAAATATAATATAGATATCTATATTCCTACTTATAAAATTCATCTATTCATGAGAATAATATCATAACACTCATAAAAAAATAGTCCATATAAAAAAAATAATTTCTAGAAGAATTTGATTTCAAAATCCCTGAAAGTGCCAATAAATCTACAAAACTCACAATGTCACTCTAAAATATATGTAATAATTTTGGGTTTGATAACACATAGATAAAGTGAATAGTATTAACCCAATATTTTTCATGCTATCAAGGCCCAATCAATATACATCGAGAATTGTCAAAGGGCATCAAAGAAGATCTCGTTGGAGGATATGTCCCAAGTTGAAACTATGGTCCCATCTCTGCTATCTACATTGACTTTTGCCGTGGTATGTGATGGATATATATGTCGATGGCAAGCCAATCACACCTTTCATATATCATTCAATGTTCATTAAAATGATATTCATTATACTGCACATGTGATATCTATAATGAAGTCCATAAATACATTTTACAACTTAATAAATTACAAGAGATCATAATACATATATTATTAGTATTTATTCATGTGTTTTGAATACTCCTATTCAAAGAATATTCAATAAGCACATCGAAGTATCTAGATAAAGTATCATCTAGTTTCACTCATATAATGAATATGCAAGTTTTGTAGCATTTAGTGTGGAGACATTAAGACTAGATAGTGTACTTTTTATAAAAAATTTCACTGAAATCATCTGTATAATCCCTAAATTGTATTATACAAATTATCAATCAAGTTGATTCACATCAGGGTTGTGTAATTGGTCTGTATACCTGAGATACCAAAGGCATCTTATGGACGTACAATTTCACTATGACCAATGTGTTTTTAATCATGAAATTCAAAATAATCTTACTTCGAGTGCTTCATGAAGTTTACAAAGATAATTGAGTTGTTGAGAGGGGATCCAAACCTCGATATAATAGGAGAATAATTGTGGAGTATTAGAGAATAATTCTCCCATACATAGTGAATGCATTAGTCCTAACTCGGATGACTGACTACGGTTTGACACTTGACCCTACCTTAATCATTTTAGGAATGTCAAGCAGATGAGGGACTATACATAGATGTTAACCAATGAAAAAAAGTTCCCATGAGTGAAGCGATACACCCATTGTATATTCTAGAGCACGAGGTATAGCTGGGCACCCCACAGGGTGAAAACTCGACTTGCCATTTGGATCAAATCGCTTAGTGATTATTAATTATATATAATGATGTAATTAATTAATTTTGAAGGCAAATAAAGGTTATTATACTACTAGAGTTTTTAACTAAAATGATACATAGGTCAAGCAGGTTACACACAAATGGTCTTTTGGATGTGGGAAGATATACTTGAGGTCTAGGGGTTTTTATTAAAAAATCCTACTAAGTATAAATAAAGGAAGGAACTAAACCAATTTCACCCAGGCCATACTTTTTCAGCCTACCCTTTTTCTCCCTTCTCCCCTTCGTCAGTCTCCATTCCTGATGCAATCAGTGTTGCCTATCATAAAGTGGTGGAGCAATAAAAGGGCTGGTCAAGGTAATGGAGATGTGATGTGTCGGGAATCCCATGCATACATCAAGAGGCTGGAAACACAAAAAAATCAGCTGGTCTCACTTGAGGAGTTGAGTAATCACAGATCCATTCAGGCACATGTGATTTGATCACCTTTCTTGAGTGCTTTTACAATTCTGTTATTCACCTTTGGCTGGGTGAATTGATTAAGTTTCATCTTAATCAAGGGCCTTGAACCCAACAGTAAGCTTGTGGGAAACCATGGAACTCATGCCTGAGTGCAATGGTTGCACAATGGCGCACAATTTTTTTATGTTTCTAAATTTATACTAATTAACTGGCTATGCTCCAAATTAGGGGGTTTTATTAATTTCTCAATCTGGTTGATTGCTTTTATTTTAGCAAATTAGGGATTAAGTACCTCGTTTGTCCATTTATAACCTTATTATTTTAGGTCCCATCTTAGGAAGCTATGTTAGCCATTAAAGATAGACTCATAAGCGACTCTAGAAGTAGGGGAGACATCTCTAAATGCATCTAAGAGACCTGGGATAATAATAATATGCATATCATCTTGTATTGGTACATATGGACTTAAATATGGGTGAATAAGCATAACGTATAAATTCAAATGACAAAATCCAGTAGTATAAGATTGACGTAGATACATCACGGCTTAACACATTTAAAAAAAAAATCTCATTTTAACACATTTTTATAAACATGTACTAAAAAACATTTCCCCAGAATTTAATCATAACAATTCCAAAATATTGACATAAATTAGACTCATGCTCGTTGTGCTCCAATTTCAAACAAAAGTTAATGTTTCCATATTTTCTCATCCAAAGGATATCTAAAAAAATTGGACAATATTGACCACATAATGCATGTGCATAGACCATGTAATGCCATTAATCAAAGGAAGCCTATTTTATCTAGAAATTCAAGTACTCCTCAAAACATCGACACACATGTCCTGATATTCGCATGCCCAAAAATCTATTTATCTTCCTCAACCATACTAATTAACACCACCCACCAATGCACCTTATTTGGGTCCCCATTTAGTGCGTTCTTACTATTTCCCTCTATGTTCAATATAACACCTGGATCCTAGGACAATAAATGACAATCTTGAAGGTTTTAAGCATAATGTGCAATGTCGAGACACAGTAAAATAGAGTTTTTTCTATTTTTAAACATTTGGTAATATGTTATAAAATTATCTAGAATTATTTTGAGCAATAAATCTATTTTCAATCAGGTCATAAAGTCCAACTTCAAGTGAGAAATAGTCAACTTCGTGCTTGTTGATTAATTAGCAGGCGTCAGGATATTGCAATAAAGTTCAGACTGCAATGGAAGCATAAGTGAGATGTTACTATTGGGATTTAGTGCTTACTTGGACTAAAAATTTCTGCAATGTATCTTTTAAGCATCAGCTCTTCTTGGGGTTAGCATCGGAGATCAGGGCCTTTACAGATAGCCGGGGCTTGGCAGTGATGAGGCCGGATGGCAATATTGAGACACCAGCTATTGCAGACCCAGAAGGTAAACCTGACACAGGTAGAGCTTCTACTAGCACAGCCATCTGCATTATTATGTGAGAGTAGTGAAATGGAAACAATAGAAAATATGAATCTGTCTCTAAATGGATGCATTTCCCAGTCTGTTTCTTCATTCTCTGTTTCACTTTTCTTTGAACGAACCATTCTCTGTTTCTCTTGTATACCACCCTATCTTATCTTTTTTAGAAGATACTTCTATCCTCCACCCACTCTTCCTCTGTTTGTATAAGAAACAGAGACAGAGAACAAATTTCTCTAAATGGGTGTGAATCTTGTCTCTTTATGAATAAAGAGAGAGGCCATCTTTCTTCCCCTGTCTGCTTCTTTACTCTCTGTTTCTCTTGATTTTTTTCTGAAAAGTCTCTCTGTTTCTCTTGTATACTACCCTCCCCTTTGTTTTCCCGCAATACTTCTCTCCACGGGTCATTTCTTTCTCCATCCGTGTCCAATATATTTATACTTGCAAAAATAGATAGATAGATAGATAGTTAAGAGAGAGAATTTCGGACCTGAGGTGTGTTGAGATCAACAACAGCATCGGGAGCAAGGTCCTTGATGACTTTGGCAACGACGGAGAAGCACTGGTTGCGGTCCAGCACGGTCGGCTCTTTGGACTGCTCAAGTCCTCTTCTGTTGTAACCCACTGCAAACTACATGCAGAGTTGTATTTGAGTACTTTTCTGTGATTAGGTTGTCAGAGCAGACAAGTAACATAAGCAGAATGGGCCATTACTTATTTCATGCCAAGAGCTCAAGACTAAGAGAAAGGAAAATGTTTACCTTGATGGGCTTCTCAATCTTGTTCCCTTGCGTAGTGAGGTAGTCATTGCAAAGATTTGTCACAACCCCGCAAAGCTCCTTCTCCTTCAAAATACAGGTCTCCTGAAAGGGGAAGATGCGGTGGCACCAACTGCCCCATAATTTCCCAGTCAGCCGAAGTCAGAAAGACAGAAACTTCATTAATTGACGCTCATTAATAGGGATCTGCACTTTTCAATGCCATTGAGGTCCTCGACATCCATGACAATCTTAATGTTTCTAAAGTTTCGGGTGGTTGACAATGACAATGATGTTGACAAGGTTATCATTGATTATTGACATTGACAATCACTAGGTTGATGGTATCCATCAAATCAGATGTCAACAATGCCAAGCACATGAAAATAGTCCACCTTGACAACATCAACATCATCGTCAGTATCAGTTGGCCTAGTTGATGATGACATAGTCGGAAATTTTATTAAAGAGTGGAAGGTTGATGGCAACAACAACATTGATCAATACAAATCATCAATGTCAACGTCAACGCCCTTGATGTTGATGATGCAAACCATAAACGACAAAGACAGCGTCACTTGTCAATATCATCATAATGTGCCAAAACCTACAAATTAACATATCAGGACACTGCTAGATGCACAGTGCGAGTACTTTTTGTACTTCCCAGAGAGAGTTTCCTTTAATTGACAAAATTAACATTTTTATTAATTTCGGAACTCAAATCTTTAGAGCTACATGGATAAACTTAAGGGCAGTGAACCATTAGTTTTTTTGGAGCACAAGTTAAGGGTTCAGTTGTAAAATGCAACTTACAGAGGCGCTTTCAAATCTTTGCATTCTAAGGAGCGGAAGATGCTAGATAGAACATCGACGGTAGGGATTTGCGTATCCGCAGCACAAGTTAACAGGATTAATCCACTTCTCGCCAACTTAACCAATGATAGAGTGGACTTTTGGTTTGACGGAGATTGATGAACATGTAAATTTGGTGCTTTGTTCTCTTCAGAAACCTCACCTGTGGTTTCAAGCTTTGGTCAGTCAGTGACTAAAAAGTAAAGCAATGACTAACTTATAACATATCCCTGGTTTTTGGACCAGAACTCGCATACTTTCATTCAACTCCATCTGCCTTCAATGGACAGAGAGGTGGCTAAATTTTGCACAAACACCCTACGTAAGATAGATTGGGCACTCTCTCTGTCTTGGCTAACAATCTTACTTATTGGGTCACACAAGGGCATAATCACAGTATTAAAAAAATGACAGAAAATCAAAGAAACGAAAACAACACCACGATACAAGAAAGAACTTGGAACCAAAGACAAATCCATATTTTTCGAGTTACGTTCAATACCATGATGCTCTATCTCGTTCCCTTCAATCCTCTTCCTCTTTCTGGCAGCGTCAGTTTCGGGCTCTAGAACTTCACTGTCACCCAAATGACAAAACTGCAAGAGAGATTACTATTTCAAGATGTCCAATTCAGGAGATAGATTACCTAGAACGTCAGTAAGGGGAAATAAAGGTGGAAAAAATCTGAGGGGAAAGCAACAAATATTCTAAGTTAATCTCTTAATTTTTTGTCAAAAAATAGATTCTGCATGCAACAGTCTCAGTGGGCAAAGTGCACTGAGTGTTTAGAATGCATGATCGGCGAGAGTTTTCGTTCAAGTCATTAAATTTAAGAAGATTCCGCGAGCAACTTTTTGCAAACAAAAAGAGAAAATCAGTGGCGAAATGAGAAGAACATACCTTCTCTAAAATTGAGATAGCCTCCTTGGTAGCACTTTTCTCCCTCTCTGGAAGTAAATTATGGATATATGTCAGTTCAACAATGATCATTGGCAGAAATGATCGTTTTCTGTCATAGGATTCAACGAGTTGTCGATGCACGCTCGAGCAAAAGACTTTATTTTCATTCGAGCAAGAACATGGGGCGAATTCACATTCCAAAACCAATTATAAAATGTAAAACACTCTTCTTGATATGAAAACTGATCCAAAAGCTGAGGAATTTAACATTATTCAATCCCAACACATTAAAAAAAAAGAAACATTTCAGAGCTGTACGAACCAAAATTAGAGAGGGATCGAAACTGACCCAAAAGCTGAGGAATTTGAATTAGTTCAACTGCAAGACATTCAAAAAAAGAAACATTTTGGAGCAATACGACCAAAAAAAAGAGGGATCACGACTGACCCAGAAACTGAGGAATTAAAAATAGTTCAATTCCAACACATTCAAAAAAGTAAACTTTTCAGAGCAATGCGAACCAAAAAAAAGGAGTCATCGCACTCACTGATTGGGCATGTGATGAGAAACCCAGAACGCGAAGTCTCTGCAAGGAGGGAAGGAGTTCGATAGTCGTAGCGAGGAAGATTGATCACCGAAGCGTGTTGTTCCCACGGCGAAAGAACACTTCCCCCTTCGTCTTGCTCTGAACGTTCTACACTTTTGATTTCTTCTTCCCCCATTTCTTGCCTGGACATCTGCTGATTCTCAATACCCTACCAACTTGAATAAGTTTCGTTCAAATCCACTGATAAAACCCAGTGATGATCCGATAAAGAGAAGAAAAAATGCAAATTTCCATATAAAAAACATCTAGGAAGAGTTGAATGAAAATCATCGTTTAATGTAAACATTTACTCTATGTACCAGTAAGAAGGGGGGAAGAACATGGGGTGTATGCCACCTATTCTGTAATGTAAAGAAATTACACAGCCTAAAGTATTAAATTTAAGTGCCCAGGGATGAAGGGGGTTTCTTTGGTTGAAAGTTTTTGATCTTTTGGATCTGATAATGGTGGGACTCATAAGATAATGAAAAAATAGGAAACAAAACAACAACACTTAAAGTAAAATAATACTTGTAATATGTTTGTGTATTTAGTTTACTGATCAATTTGCAACTTCCAAGCATGTATGTTAGATGAAATTGCAGGTAAGTCTCCTATCATCCTAATGAAATCATCTCTGAAATAATCTTTTTCAATGTGTAGACATTATGACACTTATTCAGTAATGATTTATCAAATAATCAACATCAAATTCGTAAACATACTATATTGAAAAATAATAATTGAGAACCAGTGAGACATGAGCAGCAGCATCATCAAATTCCTAAATATACTGGATTTCTGATCATTTTTTTCTTGCTCTAATCTGCTGGTCAGTCTCCTGATATTCCAGCCATTCTTTAGCACCTTTGAAACCAATCTACATGAAGTTTAAGTTTAGAGGCAATCAAGAATGTTCAATAAAGTGATTACCTTGGAGCTGAGGTTTTGGGGCCCTTTTTCTGATTTGCTGTATTGATTGATTGGCCTTGAAGCAGAGCTGTCGAGGAGTATCAAGAGCAAACAAAGATGAAGATGGGATTAAGAAGATGAGAATTGTAAACTAAAGGTAAAAATTCATAGGTTGAATATTTGCATGTTATTATTCTAGTAGGGAATAAAAAATCTTTTGAATTAATAGGCTGACTGTAATTAATTTTGGAAAGTAGATAGAGATGATTTTTATTTATATTGAGATAAATTTAATTTGGATTGAGATATAATTTGAAGAAAGAAGAAAATAAGGAAAAATGAGAGTAAAAATAATGAAACAGACTTTATGATAACATAATGAAGCAAACTTATGAAGACAATGGATATTTTCAAAAACATTAAAAAAGTGAACTAAGGAAGAAATAGAGAACAAAATGTTTCAGGATAAGGCATACTCAGAGATGAACTCACTTCAGGTTTATAAATCAGCTAACAAATTGTGTTTACAAAATTACCTATATTCATGTTATTTTTAATTTTTCTTATCCTCAAACAGAGGATATGCCTAAGAGCGCATCAGTTATTTCACTTGATCAAATGTTCATAAAGAATACCTAAACATAAACTAAATTGAAGACAAAAAACATAGGGACAAGAGGGGGCTTACAGTCTGATCTCAATTTGATGATAACAGTGTCGGTGTTCTTTGATTAATACCAACTTCTTTGCAGCCCTGTGCCTTCCATGTATTGATTTTCAGGCTTGCATTCTAATTCTCTCAATAATGTTGGACTTGCCAATATTTTTGATTGTTGCTGATCTTAGATTTTGGCCGTCGAGTCATTTGGCCCATGCTCAGACTCCTTTGCCTAGACCAATTTGTTTCTGACATCTTGAAAGTAAAATAAATTACTCTCATCTCGTAAATAAACATAAATTGATGATTACATTTAACTATATATTAATGCATGACTAAGTAATTATTCAGAAATTAAATGACAAACTTGAACTATTTTAATAGATATACGGATTTAAAAAATGATAAAATTGAACTAGATGCATGAGACTAATCCAACTTTATAATACCTTACGAGTTAGCTTATTATCAGTCTCCCAGAAATACTTTGTCATGGTATGTTATCTACACATGTTTTCCTACTGATTTATTCTCCTTCATGAGAGTTAGTATCAACATGGTATTAGATTTATCCCTAATAGGTTGTATACATTATAAAATTAATTAATAATATTTATTAAATTTTAATGTTTTTTCTCTTAGCCTTTCCTATAAGGTTACACCCAGGGCTCATCTTAGATGGTCAATATAGTACCCCCTAGTAAGCATTGTAAGCATAGGAGACAAACATTTTTTTATTCCATAATTACATAATTTATAAATTCCTTGTGCACCAACAATGCTCATGGTGCTAAGGGACATGTTGAGAGGTAACACATCCTGAGTTACTCTTTATATGAACTCAACTATGCAGTTATTTTCAGCTAATAATAACATTTGAAAGAAATGATGGATAAATATATATTACCATCAAGTCCTATAGAGAAACATAAAATTTTCATATTGTGAATTTCCATCTTTTTCTTGTTTTATGCAACTGTATTTCATAACTTTTAACTTCTATATTTCTGGAAAATAGTTACTCATGAGTATTAATTATCTGTGTGTTAAAAAAATGTAAAATTTTACTTAATTCTTTCATTTTTGTCATGTTACATGATTACATGACTAACCAATAGAGGGTTGAAATCTATACTCTTTTCACACATCAAGATTCATACCTTTTCATTATTCAGAAATTATAGATTTATATATAAATGTACACACACACACCTTACGATTAGTTGTTTGAATACTAGAAAAATGGGAACCAAAATATTACATTGAGTTAAATATTCAAATTGATGTCCCATCATTTTGTCCCCCATCCACAGATGCAGCAACTGACTTTGTCACCCATGTTGCTGCTTATCCATTTTTTGTAGAGCCTAATCACATATGGCAGGAAACTGATGCTCCATGTTTTTATGTGCAGGACTCACATGTGCTAAAACATCAGCATGTGTTGCTAGGAAGCCAGTCTCACATTCCATATATCACTGGATGTTCATTAATAGAACATATTCATTATAATGCACGTGTGATGCTTATAATGAAATCCATGAATATATGATTAGACTTAGTTATTACGATGATATCATAATACGAAGACTACTAGTCTTTAAGCTTGTGTTCTAAATATTCCTATTCAAAGAACACTTTAGAATAATATCAAAATATCAAGCTAGAATACCACTATCTAGCCCCACTCATATGATGAATATGGTCAATCTCATAGCCATTTGTGTGGATACATTACTGATAGATAATGGGTACTCCTTAGTGGAAAAAGTTCACTGAATTGATCTGTATAATATAATACCAAATTGTCACACTTGTTCATTCATGTCACGGTTGTGTAAGTGATCCTTAGACCTAAGACACAAAAAATGTATTGTCGGTGAACAATTTTACTTTGAATATGGGCTACGAATCTTTAATCATGAGATTCTAAAAAGTCTTAGTTCGGGTATATCAAGAAGTTCATGAAGCCAATTGAGAGGTCAAGATGGGATTGTCCACCCTCGATATAAGAGTAGACAGCTCAAGGAAGACAGTGCGATAAAATCCTTGGACAAAGCTCAAAGAAAAGTTCTTCGATGATTTTCAAATGCATCAGTATTAATTCAGATGATCAATTAGGGTTTGGTAGTAGACCATAACCTAAGTCCTCTTTAGAGCATCCAGTAGACGAGGGACTAACTATACATACATGATAACAGATGACAAACATGTTCCATGAGTCGATACAATTAATTAATTATACATTCCTTTGTGTCTTCTAGAGCACAAGGTGTAGCTTGGAGCTCCACAAGTTGGAGACTCAATCTATCAATTGTGTTAAATTGGTTGAACAATAATTAATCTATATTATGATATAATTAATTAATTTTGAAGGCTAATAAATGTTTGTGGGATGCTGACATCGTTAACTAGACTTATACATAGGCTTAGAGTGCCACACGCAAATGGTTTTATGGACATCAGAAGATATACTTAAGCTTGGGGGTTTTATGAAAAATACCCATTTATAATACATTACTGAAGGCCCCGAATGAAATTCAACCAGGCCTAAATTTTTTAGGGCCTTCCCCTTCTTCTCCCTGATGGATACTATGTCACTATCAAGCTAGTCACACCACCATGTTTATTTAAGTTCATTGAATAAAATATTTACGTTCATTATTATTCTGTGTGATGTTTATAATGAAGTCCATGAATATGTACAATGCCTTAGTGAATTATGATGAGATCATAATACATTGATCACGAGTCTTTAAACATGTATTCAAAATATTCTTATTCGATGTATAGTCGAGATGGACATCGAATTATCCAAATAGAATAACACTAGGGAATCCTACTTATACGATAAGTATAGCTGATCCTATGGCTATTAGTGTGGTGACGCTAAGGATTGATAGTGGATGCTCTTTGGAGAAGAGTTCACTGAATTTATCCGTACGAATCCCTGAATGATATTACACATAAATGTCAATCAAGAAGAGTTGATTCATGTCACGATTGTATTAAGTGATCCACTGACCTGAGACACCAATGACATCTCGCAAAGAGACAAGTACATTTGGACTATGACTTACGAGCCTCTAATCATGAGATTGAAACAAGTCATAGTTCGGATGTAGTGAGAAGCTTACGGAGATGATTGAGTGGTCAAGACGGGATCATCCGCCCTTGGTATAAGAGAAGATTGACTCAAGGAAGACGATGTAGAAAATCCCTAGCCAAGGTAATGAGGACATTGGAGAAAGAGTTCTCCAATGATCCCTATTACGCATTAGTACTAATCAAATGAAGGATTAGGGTTTGATGATAAACCATACCCTAAGTCGTTCAAGAGTCTCGCGTGGATGATGGATTATACATATACGGCAACCGATGTCAGCGAAGGCTCCATGAGAGAGTTCAACACTACTTGGTATCTTCTAGAGCACGAGGTGTAGCTTGGCACCCCATGGGCTAGAAAATTAACCTATCGATTGGGTTAAATCGATCCTTATTTAATTAATCTATATGTTGATATAGTTAATTAATAAGGCTGGCCAATAATTGTTAGTGGCTACTAATGTTATTAACTAGAATGATACATGGACCCAGAGGGTCACACGCATAAGGTTATAAGGCATTGTTGGATATATTTTACTTTTATGGTTTTGAGAAAAACCTTAAGTGAAGTATAAAGAGGAAAAGGGCTCTCATTTCAAGCCAGATTTGAGAGCGTCTCCACTCATCCAAGTAGAGTGTCTTCATGGTGAGAAGATCTTCTACATTTTCAAGAAGAGTTAAAGAAGAAGACGCAGAGATCCAAGCATTGAGAGATCCGATGGATATTTCTAGAGGCCGGATGTGTGAACGGCTTTAGAACAATCTTGAAGCAGAAAAGCCAAGGGTGGAACAAGTTCCCAAAAGGTACATTTAATGTATGTGTTAAAGATCAATTATGAATTGATCAACACACTTCTGCATCCATGAAAACATATTTTCCATGGACGAACCAAGGCACTGAATCCAACACTCCCTTCTCCACAAAGCTCCTCCCATTCTTGATGTGATCGAGATGGTGTAACTGTTGGGTTCTAGAGGCCTTGATATGGATGAATAAATTCATCCATATCAAAACATTCCGCAACAAAAGACTTCAACGGAATCGAATGGCATCGATAAAACCATGTAATGAAGTACCTTTGGACGGATAGCATTTGTAATTTCTTGGATTCTAGAGCGAGACGAGTCGAGCTGCTCAAGTATGAAGCCTCTAGACATATCCACACGATCCTCGGCATGTCAAATCTCCTCCTCCTTATTGATGAGCCCCGTTCAATCTCCATCGTCATCGTTACATCGTCAAGATCACATCGGAGATGGAGAGGGGGTGTGGGGAGAAGGGAGAAAAAGGGGAAAGGCCCTCGAAAAATTCTGGCATGGGTGAATTTCATTAAGTGCCTTTCCTATTTATACTAGTGAATATTTTTCATAAAAATCCAAAACTAAAGTATATCTTCCAACGTCCAAAAGACCATTTGCATGTGACACTCTAGGCCCATGTATCAGTCTAGTTAATGACTCCAATTGCCCAATAAAGTTTATTTTCCAGTAAGATTAATTAACTATATCATCATATAGATTAATTAATGTCGGATCGATTTAACCCAATTGATAGGTCGAGTCTCCGACATGTTGGTTGCCAAGCAACACTTCGTGTTCTAGAAGATACAAAGGAGTGTGTATCAAATCACTCAAGGAACCTGTTTATCATCGCTTATCGTGTACGTATAATCCATCATCCACTTGATGCTCCTTGGAAAACTTAGGGTATGGTCAATTGTCAAACCCTAATCGGTCATCCGAGTTACTACTAATGCATTCAGAAAATATCAAAGAACACTGCTCCCATATTTCACTACCTTGGCCAAGGACTTCATCACATTGTCTTCCTTGAGCTGTCACCTCTTATACTGAGGGCGGATGATCCCATCTAAACCACTCAATCGTCTTTGTAAACTTCTTGATGTACTCGAACTTAGACCGTTTAGAATCCCATGATTAGAGACTCGTTGGCCATAGTCAAAGTATAACCGTCCGTCCACAATACGTCTTGTACAGGTCTAAATGGTTGTGCAAGTCCAAATGTTACTTAAATGGACATGCATTTTGTTCCCCAAAGAGCTTTCTTTATCACTTAGTGTGCCGAAGAGATTTTGTCAATAATAGTATCAGCTACGTGGGAGAAATTTTGTACATTGGTACAAATATTTTTGTGTAGAGTAACTTTGAACTAAGCTTGCGTCCTGAAAGTTTTTTGGAGACATGGTCAAAGCCTGTTCATTTCACAAGAAAAAGTGAGATTTGTTTGATTTGTATTTATCATTATTATTATTTATTTATTATCATAACCTTCAACATTACTTCAGAACTTGACATCCCATAATAGGGGCTATGATTTGAAACCTATAAGAAAATATCTACTAGACCTTTTATTCTTTTAATGGTTTTATTCTATATTGTTTGAGGTTCCAAAGGTTTTCTGTTCTTTAATAATATCAGGTAAAACTTTAGGAGAAGAAGGTAAATAAATCAGAATTTCAAATGCTTTTTCTTTTTTCCTTATTGTGTTGGGTTGGGAACTGGTTTGGATCATCATCTCCTTTTTAATACCCTTTTCCACCGGGCTGTACATTCATCTTGCCTATTAAGGAATTGTATTCAGATCCAGTTTATAACCGATCGATCTTGCCTATTTTTCATGTAAATAAGATTTTAAGTATGGATATTGGTGTGGAAGATGCTTGATTAGATCCGATGGGTGTTCCCTAAAATTTACATAAGACCTACAAAAGTAATGTGTCACTTTTCCATAAATTCCAAAGAAGCTTGAGGCCTCCATAAAGATACCAACCGGGTTTGAGAAAAATCATTAAAAATTTAAATTCTAAATTTCAATGTTGAATAAAGATAGAGCATATTCTTTCATGTCCTAAAGGATTTATGCATTACATGTATATTGAGATTCCAGGTGAGTCTTTTGAGTTCCTCTCAGTTTCTTGTCTCTATTGGGTTCATTATGAAGGTCTAACATTTTCCCTAAATAGTATACAAAAAATTAAAATAAAACTATAAATATAAAATGAAAGTTCCCCCTCCGAAGACCACCATATGTGTGAAAAAAAATAAGATAGGTTTTAGGTTGGCTTTCAAAAAAATCTGACAATTTATATGCACAAATGATATTTATTTCGTCATGACCTCTTTTTAAGTATTGGTCCCATGATAATGTGTTCTTGCCACATATGGGGTACAAAGGTTCATTAAGCTCAGGATGATGTTTCATTGTGCTCTAATCCAACCTTATGAAGTAATGTGCAATATGATTCTCATGAGAAAGCCAAGTTTCAATAGTATTTCTTTTAACTCTCCATTATAACATGGTATTTCACTTGGGTAGACTTCCTTGTTCACTTTCTCCTCTATATTTATTACACTAGAAGTCTGCATTACGTCTATGTAGCTTTCATATTTAATAATCTCATTCTAAAATTCCTTGCACATATACTCTTCTTTACCATTAATCTCAAGTGTGTTGAGCCATACCAAGACATCATGTAAGCATGTCATCCGTTAATTCACATATTTGATTCATGAGCTCATCCTTGTCACAGTGTGGTTCATCATCTGCATCTATCAATTAGTCTTTGCATGAATCTTTTAAATACTTTCCCATCTCTCAAGCAGAAAAAATGTATGTTTTTGATTGACTTCATCCTTTTGAATGAAAATGTGAGACCTATGTAAACATGATTTGATGTTTATCTTATGATTTGGTAGTTGGGATGGAAGTTTTTTTGGAAGATTCAACACTCTTATCTCATCTTAGTTCCAATAAATGCTCTGAATCTATGAGTGAAAATTCTAGCTTTAGCATCATCATCTCATTTGAAAGGTGTCATGTTCTCTTTAAAGAGAGTTAGGCTTTTCAAAATATCAAAACAAGTTTTATATAAAGTTGACCAGAGATTAAATACGAAGAATAACATCCATCTATATATGCACATTATTTGTGTTCCATATGCACACATTATTGAAAATATCCACATAACTTCTACTTATTTGGGTTGATGCACTCATTTATTCTGATGTATATTTTATGTGGTGGTCAAGCTAATCACACAACTATGTTATGCTTAAGTTCATTCAAATAAATATAACTGTTCATTGTTACTGTCATGTAATTTTTATAATGAAATCTCTAAATACATAAAATAACTTAGTGAACTATAACGAGATCATAATATAATGATCACTAATATTTAAGTGTGTATTATAAATATTCCTATTCAATGGCTACTCAGACGAACATAAAACTATTCATTTAGAGTAAAACTCTTGATCCCACTTATACAATAAGTATCGCTGATCTTGTGACCATAAGTGTGGATACAATAGAAAGATGGTTGGTTATTTAGGAAAATATTTCACTGAATTTAATCATATGAATCCCAGAACGGTATTAAACATAAACATTAATCAAGTCGGTTCATTTCACCCTTTTATAAGTGCTCCAATAACTCAAGATATAAGGAGATCTTGTGGATGGATGACTATGTTTTGACTAAGATGTATGAGTCTCTAATTATGGGATTCAAACATATCTTTGCATGGATATATCAAAAAAGTAGTTGATGGTATTGGAGCAGTCAAGATGGGATCATCCACCGCCAGTACTAGAGGACATTGACTTGAGAAAGAAGACACATTAAATCCCTAGTAGGGTAGTGTGGATATTCGAAAAGATTTTCTAGAATGATTCCAATTATGCATTAATACTAACCAAATGATGGATTAGGGTTGGAAGATGAAACATAATCTGAGTCATTGAGAAGTGTCACAGTGATGAGGGTTGATACATATACTGTAACGAATGATGTCAAATGTTACATGACAGAGTTCAATTACTACTCTGTATATTCTAGAGCACAGGATGTAGTTTGGCACCACACATGTAGGAACTTAAACCATGGATTTGGTTAAACCAATAATTGATGAATTAATATGTATGTTGGTATAATTAATTCATGAGGTTTCTGATTAATTATTATTGGGAAATTAAATACATTAAATATGTTGAGAATATTATTAGTATTCTTTATGATATTATTTGGTTGTATTTTTATTATTTTGAATGTTTTGAATGCACCTATTTTATTAGATTTAAATTAATTGAAAATTTTATCTAAATTAATTTTTTGAGGAAATTTTTAAAAGATAGCTTGAATAAAATGATACATTATGATGCAATAACATGTTTTCTAAGGTTGTTAGAGCATTAAATCTTATAAATTACTGAGTACATATAAAAATAATTTTGACCCCGTGTTTAATGAGGATGTCCTAATATGTGATAAGATCCATTTAAAGAATTTAGAAATGATATATTTTTAAAATGGCATAATTCACTTTTTTGGTCTCTGTCTCTATTAGCTTTTGACAACCTGAGAGACTGTTCATGCTATGACTTGTAAAGGTTATTATTGTTGTCTTAGTTGCAGAAACTGGAAGAATTAGATCTTGATGCTTTAATTTATTTTATTGAATACTAATAGTTTCTCTTTACTTAAACTCACTTGATATTAATTTATCCCTTCTTAAAATTTCCATATCTAGGATTTAACTTGGTACATGAGTTAAGCAACCATTCTAACCCTAAATTTGCCTCTGCAATGTTTCTGTAGTATGATTAAACAAATTATCTGAAAACTTTTAATTTATTAAATAAATAACATTTGACTCTGTAGAATATTTTTTACCAAAACAAATAAGAGATTTACCTACAACTCTAAAATCTGTAACATATTGAACTTATCTTAGTTACAAAAAACTAAAAGACTTTGATCTTGATGGTTTGTTAATTTTATCAAAGACTAATAGTTTCTCATTGATGATATTAAATGGCTTTAAAAACTTATCTCTTCTTTTCATTTTCTATACATAGGATTTAACTTTTCACAATAGTTAACTCACCATTCTAACCTGTAATTATCTTTTGCAATATTTTCTGTGGTATGAAGTAGAAAGTTTATCGTCAAAGTTTGAATTCATTGATAAATAAATTTGACTCTTTAGAATATTTTGTTTCAAAGGATTGAAGAAATTCGCCTAAACCTGAAAACTCTATGACAAATATATTTTCTTAGTTACTGAAAACTGAAATAGCTTGATCTGGATGTTTTATGCCCTTTATCCAATATTAATAGTTTCTCCTTATTAAAATTTAATTGGCTTAAGAATTTATTTGATGACGGGCGTCCTCTAAGACGTCGTCCGGTCGATATTGAGTTGATGCTCGGATACTGGGATAGTGATGTCAGATGTCGACGGTGTTGTTGTCCGCCGGATAAAAAACCCTAACGGGTATGTAACTACAAATGAAAATGATGCGTCCTACGTGATCGTACTTGCAGGCCCCAACTCGATAGGATATGCCGAACTCAGTGCTTTGAAGGGGGTCATCGAGGATGACGATGGTGGCCTCTCGAGACTCGTTGGAGGGACGAAGGCACCTACGGTGCCGAACGGAGTCTATCCGTAGGGGCTCACATGTAACTGATGGGCTCGACCCGTACCGGTAAGACGCTTGATTATTGTAGTTTCTCTTACTTCCTCTCTCACTTATCTAGCCCGAGCGCGGTGGGGTCAACTGATGATATATTGCAAAAGGTAATATAACGAGAGAGCGGGAGGATGATGTACCTCGTCGGCGATCAACTCGTGGTGAAGAATTGTTGTCAAGTGCAACAGCCAATATGGGTTGCAGTAGAGAGGAGCCGGAGAGGGTCGGCGTGGCTTGACTGGCGTAATGGCGTAGGAGCGGTGGTGCGGAGGTCGGAGGAGAGGAGAATGTAAGAGCTACCGTCGAGTGGCTCGAACGGATGACTGAACTCATTGGGTGAGACCCGTTCTGGGAAAGCGGCGCAAGCAATGGCTACAGTGGGAGGAGCCTTTACGAGTGGCACAACAACGATGCAAAAAAAATGAGGATCAAACAAGTAGGGTGCGGGGCCACTATCCTATTGTTCAGAACACGATGTAGTGACCCGGGGCGTGAGCATCGGTGAACGCTCTTGCGTACCATTGTGAGCCGCATGACCATTGGTGCATGCCGGATGTGCGCATACACCAGTCGCATAGATTGGTCATGAGTAAATCTCACGACCTAGACGTTCACGGTTGCAGGTTATCATCCAAGGGGGGGGGAGGTGCAGGGCCAATTGCAGATTGACTTCTGTAGGCTGAGGTGGAGTCGAACTGGCTTGGTTGGCGCGGCGCAAGCAGAGATGTCCGCAAGTGTCGGGGAAACTAACGGCCATGGACGGTCCCAGGGATGGGAGAATGCATCTCCGCAATCTCTATTACACCACGGGCAACCCCTTTCTCCCACCCGGTCAATTGAGTTGTTTTTGACCGGTCGTGGGAATAATTTCAGTGTGGACGTTTGCCGAAGGGCGGCCACACAATTTTGACGTTGACCAGCGGTGGGATCGACAGGAGTGTGGTCGTGGACGTGCACCGTTGTGCAGGGACGTTTTCCGGACTCTGTCCCAAGTGAGTGGGACTTCTGGCCGATGGTTGACATGTACGCCCTCTTGGGAGAGATAGCAGACGATGGATGACAATGTGGAACCCTATCTTGATCCTGTCCCATTTCACTCTCTTCTTCTTCTCTCCTTCTCTTCTAGGTGAGATCTGGAAGACAAGGTGTAACTGCCATAAATGAAAGTCCATATCTGCCATCCTAGGGGACCCATCTCTCCCTTATATGGGGGGTCAAGATGGGCCCCTTAGGTAGGTCAAGTAAGGGGTCCATTTAGGGGCCCTTTTACAACAAAACAAAGAAACTAAAAAAAAAGATAGATTTGTTACACGTAGATAGGATCTAACGGTCACTATTGATTCCATTATAGCCGTTATAACTTGTTATAACGGCTATGATTACAACATAACACTGTTACATTATATAACAATAAATACATGCTATAAATACGAACCAATGTAGTTCACAAGATTTATGGAAAATCAACGATCTTAGTCTTACGACTGTGTCCTCTCTCTCTCTCTCTCTCCCCTTTCTTCCTTTTCTTCTCATCTCTTCTCGTTCTTGAGTGAGGACAAATGTTTACAGGTTTCTCGTCACGTCATCCGTCCCCGTCATGGGGCTAAATCCTCGTCTGTCAGTGTGACAAATGACGTGATGGATGGTGTTTGCCATTCCTAGGTGAAAGAGGCAAGTTCCATAATATTATATGTAGAGAAAAGATATATCTGGAAATGCGAGTTTCTTTTCTTGGATATTCATGTCTGGAAATCCAGTTTACCTGGAAATGCGAGTTTCTTTTCTTAGATATTCATGCCCATGTGGTAATTTGTCGTCTTCCGTTTTATTAGTCCATCCAAGGATGATCACTTGTACGGTTCCACTTTGTAATCTGCGTTTACAAGTTACTGTTGAATACAGTTGATAGTCATTGTCTCCTCATGACATGTGATCAAAATTTAGAACTATTTTTATTTCAAAGATGCTCTCGTATTATATTGGCCAACATCTATATTATAATCTGGACGTTTCGCGTGGGCATCGTCAAAGTTATTAAGGCTGACGCTGACTGCAGCCCACTTGTCGGAACGCCAACAAAGGCGAAGAACTGTTAAAAATATAAAAACCTGCAGTACAATTTGGATCATCATTTGGATCATCGACGATTAAGGCAGTCTCAAACGGCAGATTTAGTTAGGTACGATGAGAAAATTGCTGTTGAGCCTGCATATTATTTGATGGATTTGTGAACCAAAACGCACTATCCTTATATGACTTCCATCAGGTAGGGATCGTGAGTTGCGGTTGAAATTTGATCGAAAGTTTCGATGCAACAGAAGTCAATAGACCGAGCGATTCGAACTTTTTGATTGAATAATGAATTGGTTCGAGTTGGATCTTGATATCTGATGGATTAGATTTCAGTAATGGAAGTCCATGGAAGAGTTAATTTAACTATTCTATCGAGATTGGACTCTCCATCTCTGTCTAGCACCCTCGCTCTTTCGCCCGATGTCTCTCTCATTCTCTCTCTCTCTCTCTCTCTTAATGTTACTCTCTCTCGTTTCACCTCAGTAGATCTCACTCTCTTCCCTTCTCTCTCTCTCTCTATCTCGCGCTATCTCTCTCTCTCTCCCGTTCTCTCCCTCTCTCTCTCTCTCTATCTCGCGCTATGTCTCTCTCTCTCTCCCTCAACCTCGCTTTCTCTCCCGTTCTCTCCCTCTCTCTCTCTCTCTCTATCTCGCGCTATCTCTCTCTCTCTCTCCCTCAACCTCGCTTTCTCTCCCGTTCTCTCCCTCTCTCTCTCTCTCTCTCTCTATCTCGCGCTATCTCTCTCTCTCTCCCTCAACCTCGCTTTCTCTCCCGTTCTCTCCCTCTCTCTCTCTCTCTCTCTCGCGCTATCTCTCTCTCTCTCCCTCAACCTCGCTTTCTCTCCCGTTCTCTCTCTCTCTCTCCCCCTCTCTCTCTCGCGCTCTGTCTCTCTCTCTCCCTCAACCTCGCTTTCTCTCTGTTCTCTCCCTCTCTCTCTCTCTCTATCTCGCGCTATCTCTCTCTCTCTCCCTCAACCTCGCTTTCTCTCCCGTTCTCTCCCTCTCTCTCTCTCTCTCTCTCGCGCTATCTCTCTCTCTCTCTCCCTCCACCTCGCTTTCTCTCCCGTTCTCTCCCTCTCTCTCTCTCTCCCTCAATTTCGCTTTCTCTCCCGTTCTCTCTCTCTCTCTCTCTCTATCTCGCGCTATATCTCCCTCTCTCCCTCAATCTCGCTTTCTCTCCCCTCCTCTCCCTCTCTCTCTCTCTCTCTCGCGCTATCTCTCTCTCTCCCTCAACCTCGCTTTCTCTCCCGTTCTCTCCCTCTCTCTCTCCCTCTCTACTCTATCTCGCGCTATCTCCCTCTCTCTCCCTCACCCTCCCTTTCTCTCCCGTTCTCTCCCTCTCCCTCTCTCTATCTCGCGCTATCTCTCTCTCCCTCAATTTCGCTTTCTCTCCCGTTCTCTCTCGCTCTCTCTCTCTCTCTATCTCTCGCCCTATCTCCCTCTCTCCCTCAATCTCGCTTTCTCTCCCGTTCTCTCCCTCTCCCTCTCTCTATCTCGCGCTATCTCTCTCTCTCCCTCAATCTCGCTTTCTCTCCCGTTCTCTCCGGTTCTCTCTCCCTCTCTCTCTCTCTCTCTCTCTCTCGCGCTATCTCTCTCTCTCCCTCAATCTCGCTTTCTCTCCCGTCCTCTCCGGTTCTCTCTCCCTCTCTCTCTCTCTCTATCTCGCGCTATCTCTCTCTCTCCCTCAATCTCGCTTTCTCTCCCGTTCTCTCCGGTTCTCTCTCCCTCTCTCTCTCTCTCTATCTCGCGCTATCTCTCTCTCTCTCCCTCAATCTCGCTTTCTCTCCCGTTCTCTCCCGTTCTCTCCGGTTCTCTCTCCCTCTCGCCAAGTCAGCACAAGATTGGCAGTGCGCCAACTCGCCAAGTCAAAGCACATACCAGGCGGTCTTCGTCTCGGATCTAATCAAGATTAGTTTAGTAATAAATCAACCTATACACTATACTCGTTATAGGCTTACATGTTAGGATCAAATATAAGTTCAAATATAAAGCAGGATTAAACCTAGACTGACAGGATTAAATCTAGATAGAATTATAACGGTCAGGATCACAGTGGGTCCACCGCACCGATCTACGGTCCCACTTAGTTATAACGGTCCAGATCTAATCTGATCAGTGTTATAAGGAGAGAGTACACGGGACCGATCGACAGTCACGATCGGTGTACCTCTTTGGATTATAACGGTGCAGATTAAATCTGCATTCAAACGAAATATATCCGTTGTAAACTGTTACAATGGATATATCTCAATAACGGAAGATTACTATTCTTGTATCAGCTATACGCCTATAAAGTAAACGAACATCTTGATGTGGGAATAACAATGATCCAACACTTGCACCTCTTCTCTTGGTGTTCTTCCTCTCTTCTTCTCTCTTCTTACTTCTTCTATCTTCTTCCTTCTACCTCAATCGAAGATTCTCAACATGGTATCAGAGCAAGGCGGTCTCAACGTGGGAGATGAAAGGTATTCCTCCTCCATCGTCGCCATTCCATATGCTGCATCAAGCTCAACGGGGATAGGGCAAGTGCCCATCGTGATCCCTCCAGGAGCGACTATTGCAATCAAGCTAGGGTTGAACAATTTCCAAATGTGGAAAAATGTCGTCCAGCCTCTTCTCAACGGTATGGTCTGTATAAATTTATTAATGGAGCAGTTTCTCCCCTTGTCTCTATTACAGATCATCTTGGAAATCTCTCGGAGAACCCTGAATATGAGAAATGGTGGAGAATTGATCAACAAGTTCTTGGGTTCCTTCAATCCTCCATCTCCAAGTCCGTTTTACGTTGCGTGATTAAAGCCAAATCTGCAAGAGAGGCTTGGGACGCTCTGGAAAACACATTTGCTGGTAGGAGTCAATCAAGAATAATAGAGTTGAACAGGCAATTTGCAAATATTGAGAAAGGGACGATGTCAGTAGAAGAATATATCAAGCACTTCAGGACGGTGGTCGAAGCCCTGGATATTGTTGGACATCCAGTCAATGAGCCGACGAAAATTTACACCTTCCTAAGAGGCCTGCCCCCTGAATATTCCTCTTTCGTTATTAGTATCAATGCTAATCTTGATCATCTAAGTTTTGAGCAGATTGTCACCAATTTGAAGGCTCACGATGACTACCTTACCCATCATCATAAAGGGAAAGGAAACGAAACTCCACTAATGGCAAACTCAGTACAAAAGCAATCTTACAGGTCCACTGATCATGGACGCGGATCAAGAACGGAGAATTGGCACAATGACCAAAGAAATTCCAATGATCAAGAACACAACTCTAGGACTGAAAACTGGTGTCCACAGCAAGGATCGAACAAAGGTCATGGACATAATCAGAAATATCAACCTCGCTGTCAAATATGCGCATAGTATGGACATAGAGCCAGGGAATGCCACGAGTTTATAAGGCTCTCCTCTTCTCAAAGGAATGGATTCAGGCATCCTCAAGCATATTCTGCTGAACACGGTGATGATACTTTGGAACATCAAGGTTGGTGCCCCAACAGTGGGGCTACTCACCATGTTACAGCTGATCCAAGCAACATACACCAGTCCCAAAGCTACCAAGGGCAAGAAAAACTTCAAATAGGTAATGGAACAGGTTTGCACATCTTAGCCATCGGAAATTCTAAAATTACCACATCAGATAAAACTCTCTCTCTGAATAGCATACTGCATGATCCATCTATCTCTAAAAATTTACTTTCTATTCAAAAGCTTACATCGGATAACAACGTTTTTGTAGAATTTCATAAATCCTTTTGTCTTGTGAAGGATCTAGCCACTAACAAAACTCTCCTTCAAGGATCAATTAGAAATGGGCTCTACTACCTCGACGAGCTCAGTTCTAAGTCAGCCTACGTAGGAGAAAAAGCATTTGAAGAAGTCTGGCATTGGAGATTGGGACACCCCCAACTCAAAATATTAAAGTCTCTTATTCGAACATATGGTCTCCCCGTTTTTTCATTCTCAACAATCTTTCATTTGTGACTCTTGTAATGTCTCAAAATCCTACAAACTACCATTTTCTTTGAGTATTCAAAAAACAAACAAATGTCTTGAACTCATTCACTCAGATCTATGAGGACCATCTCTAGTTCTATCCCACTCTGGTTTCTCCTACTATGTTGTATTTGTTGATGACTTCAGTAAATACATCTGGCTCTAGCCTCTAAAGAAGAAAAGTGACCTTCTAAATGTTTTTGAATTTTTTCAAAAACAAGTAGAAAATCAATTTTCCTCTAAAATAAAATATGTTCAGTCTGACTGGGGAGGGGAATATCAATCTCTCCACTCATACCTTAAGACTCAAGGAATTGTTCACAGGGTATCCTGTCCTTACACTCCTGAGCAAAATGGTACCGCTGAACGAAAACACAGACATCTCATTGAAACCGCTCTGTCTTTGCATCATCATGCCAGAATGCCTAAGAAATTTTGGGATGAAGCAGTTGTCACAACAGCCTTCCTCATCAATCGCCTAAGTACTATTCTGCACAATAGATCACCTTATGAAATTATGTTTAATCACAAACCGAATTATACAATGCTTAAAACCTTTGGCTGTTTATGTTATCCTTTTACTCAACCTTATGCTAAACATAAGCTGGAGTCCAGATCAGAAAAGTGCGTCTTACTTGGATATAGTGCCCTGCACCTTGGGTACAGATGTTTGTCTCTCCACTCAGGTAATATTTTTATCTCTCGCCATGTAATATTTTTTGAGGACTCATTCCCTTTTTCATAATTAAATTCCAGCTCACTCGAATCTGGAATTCTAGGATCCTTTCACACAGATAACATCCACTCTTTCTCTCAAGCTCCTGCATCAGACGAGGTCGACAAAGAAGCCTATTCCCAAAACAGTCAACCAGAAACTGAGTTAGCCAACCCAACATCCGCATCTGGTGTACAAACTCCTGATCGTCTCAATCCTTCCTCTACACAGAACTTTGATCCAAACAATCCTTCTGACTCAGAAATTCCCATTCTAAACATGTTGGATTACTCTCCAGAACCTGGTGAAATTCTGAAAACCAGATCAGTAGAGGATGTCTATCTCCAAGACACCCTATCCAATCAAGCTCAGAGGTGTATGTCCTTCCTAGCAATCAAATATCCCATGCCACAATGCCTCTCTGCCACTTTATCCCGTTCTGAGGAACCAAAATCCTATAGCATTGCATCCAAAAACTCGAATTGGATAGCTGCTATGCAGCAGGAAATGCATGCTCTAATGCAAAACCAAACCTGGATTTTAGTTCCAAGAAATCCAAACTATCATCATTGGATGTAAATGGGTCTACAGACTCAAGTACAAACCTAATGGAGATATCGATAAATAGAAAGCAAGGCTTGTAGCCAAAGGCTACAATCAACAAGAAGGCTTCGACTTCTCTGAAACCTTTAGCCCTGTCATCAAACACACTGTCCATCTTGTGCTGACTCCTTAACAATCCGATCCGATGCCTATATCTCTCTCCCTCAATCTCTCTTTTTCTCCTGTTCTCTCCCTCTCTCTCTCTCTCTCTCGCGATCGCACTCACCGCTCTCTCTCTCGATCTCACTCACCTGCTCTCGATCTCACTCTCTCTCGCTCAATCTTTCTCTCTCTTGATCTCACTCACCTGCTCTCGATCTCACTCTCTCTCTCTCTCTCTTTCTCTCTCTTTCTCTTGATCTTAATCTCTATTGCCCGATCTCTCTCTCTCTCGCTCAATCTTTCTCTCTCTTGATCTCACTCACCTGCTCTCGATCTCACTCTCTCTCTCTCTCTTTCTCTCTCTTTCTCTTGATCTTAATCTCTATTGCCCGATCTCTCTCTCTCTCGCTCAATCTTTCTCTCTCTTGATCTCACTCACCTGCTCTCGATCTCACTCTCTCTCTCTCTCTCTTTCTCTCTCTTTCTCTTGATCTTAATCTCTATTGCCCGATCTCTCTCTCTCTCTCTCTCTCTTTCTCGCTCGCTCTCTTTTTCTCACTGGCTCTCACTTCCTCTTTATCTCACTCTCTCTCTCTCTCTCATTTCATTTATCATACATAATTATTGTGTTAATTACTGAGAGTAAAAGAACTAAAGAAGAAGATAGTAGTGGACTAGATATAGGAGTAAGTGAAGAAGAAAGAGAAGAGGATAAAGAGGGGCGACTGTAAACGTTATGAAGAGGATAAAGAGGGTGAGTGTAAACGTTATGTTAAATTCCTCAAACATAAGGGCGCACATCGGGTCGTTTTTTCGTGAGACCACATCTAAACATCTTCAGGGGTTGTTAACTGGGAAATTCAATCCCATCTAGGAATTTATCATCTTCCATTTTATTACTTTATCCATAAGTCAACAAGGATCATTAGTGCGGCGCCTGTCTTGTTATCATCCACTGTTCCAAGTTTATGTAGATTACTGTTAATACAAGGTAGACAGTGGGTTACCATGACATTTGATCGAACAAAAATGTAGTTCTGTGTTGCCCAAGATCTAACTTGTGATCTGGACGTTTCGTGTAGTCATCGTCACAGTGATTAAGGTAGATGCGGACTACAGCCTACTTGTTCGAACGCAGAATACGTGGGCTGGGAAGGCTTAAAAATGTTAAAATCTACAGTGCATTTTCCTCTCAGAATCGTCTTGATATTAGGATTTTCGGTGATCAGGGGCAGTCTCGAATAGCAGATTCAGGAAGATACAATGAGAGTGTGGCAGTTGAGCCTGCTTGTGGTCGCTGGAGTGGCGTTCCTTTATACACTTACCTTCTACAACGTCAGCATCTTCAAGTTCCTTCCGGAAAGCTTCCAACATCCAAACAACACCCTCGTCTCTGGATCTTCCAGAAAAAAAAATTGCCCGAATTTGGTGAGCCGACTTTGCTAGATCTGATTAATGAGTCTCTCGTTTTTCGGAATCATCGATGGCTGTTCTTTCATTTCTGTTCTGAACTTACTTATTCTGCTTGTAAGATCGGAATAAGTTCTTTCATGGTTTCCAGTTTCATCACGACCATGTTCTGAATCTGTGTCGCTACGCGGTGTGCCGCTTGTTCTTCGGACCGGAGAGTGTTTCTTACATTTTTTTTTCTGTACTTATTCCGCTGCGAAGGTCGGAATCAGCAAGATGTTTCATGGTTGCTAGTTTCTTCCAAAGAACTTGACCATGGCGCTCTTGTTATCATCACAGCCAAGTTCTTAATCTGTGTCGCTACGCAGTGTGCCGATTGTTCTTCTTACCGGGAAGATTTTCTCATCGCGATAACATTTTTGGACATAAAATAGTAAAACAAATGATTATCCTTCGCCCTGAGAATCCTCGGTTAACCCTTTTGCCTAAGCAGGAAAACCACCTAGAGACAATTCTTGAAAGAGCGGCCATGAGAGATAAAACGGTGATATTGACGACTGTGAACGAAGCGTGGATGGCTCCCGGTTCTGTTCTTGATCTATTCTTCGAGAGCTTTTGGACTGGAGAACACACAAGCGAGCTTTTGACACACTTGGTTATCATTGCGCTCGACGAGAAGGCATACCAGAAATGCAGATTAAGGCATGTCCATTGCTACGCGTTGAAAACCGAAGGTGTGGATTTCTCAGCAGCGAAGAGGTTCATGACGGAAGATTATCTGAAGATGATGTGGAGAAGGATTAAATTTCTGCCCGATATCATAGAACTCGGATACAACTTCATCTTTACGGTAATCTCTCCACATTGACTTTTCATTATTATGTACTAGCAGTGAAGGTCTACCTACCAGCACGAAATCATGTATGACATATGTTTGTGTCCACATTGAACCCGATGAGTTCTCCTAACACGTGTTGAAGTCTGTAAGCTGGATTGAACAAAAAGTCAACCATCTATTATCAGTTTTATTTGTGCTGTGGAGCATGGCGTGACGTTCCTTCTTAATTTCTATTTCATCCGGAAATCTTTATTAACGATAGACCCTTTTACCCTTCTGCTGGACTAACCTTGAAGTGTTTGCGTCCTCAAAAACAATATGTTTGGGATGTGTCAGTCCCCCCACATCAGAGAGAGGGGGGCCTTGACTTATCAACCCCCCAAATAGAGGGGGCAATTGGAAACCGAAGCCCATTTGAGATCCATTTCCTTATTATTTAAAGCAGTTTCACCCTAATCCCAGCCGAAGTGGTGTTTTTGTTGTTCATTCTTCTTGTTTCTTCCTCTCTTCCCTGTCTCTCCCTTGGTTTTAATGTCTTGATTATTCCTTGGTGCTTACTCCTTGTCTGGGGCATATGCCCTGCACTAAGAACCTTCGACATTGAAATCAAGATGCTATGATAACATTTCTCATTATCTATCTCTATATGTAATCTATGATAATATTTCTTATTGACATATTGATCGTGTCTGGGTTGGTATATTCCGCATTTTACCATACCATCTTGGGATTTTTTTCAACATAAAAAATTACGCTTGTGCGGCATCGTGTGGCATTATGCTGTGAAACATTGCGCCAGATACCTTCTTAGAAAGAAACATTGCGTCACTTCCCTTCAATAAAAAGTAAGCCATTCAACCCTCTTGCTAATAACTCTGCATGTACCATGATCTGATTCTCTTTGGAACTTAGTTTATCATGATCAAATTTCATCTTCAATCCATGTTAATGAACCCAGGATGTGGTAAGACGGACAGCAAGAGATCGTGTAAAGAAGATGAATTAGAAATGCCTTGACCTACGGCATCAACTCTTCGATGTTTTAGCCTTTTAGTTCCTTCTCTGACTGCTTTTGGACCTTCGGGCAGAATTGATATCCTATGGTTGCGTCTTAAACTCATAAACTCCTTTCTCTTTTTTTACACCATATTCAAGGGTACCCAATTAGCAGACGAATTGTGTAGATATAAATTAGACCATCATATTGAAGTTTAATTCTTGTGTACAGTCCATAAAATATTAACTTCTCAATCCCAATTTTGTTTTGTCATCAATCAGCGTGCCTCCCAATATCTGATTCCCTACCGGAATGCTGTCGAGAAGGCCGGTTTATCAAGGAAATAATGGTAAATAAATATAAGACAATAAACGTAAAAAGTAATAATATGTTCCCATACCTAAGAATCATTTCTATTCCCAGTGATATCGACATTTTTCTTACCTCTTTATTTATCCGTCTTCAACTATAGTTGTTTATATTTTACTTGAATTCTTTTCGAACACAGCCATCTTTTGTTGCCATCAATTATTGAAATCTCCGTATTAACGTGCAGGACTCTGATGTGATTTGGTTCAGAGACCCTCTCCCTCTTTTTGCAAACCAAAGTTCCGACTTCCAGATAGCGTGTGACTATTTCCATGGCAATCCTGATGATTTGTCAAACACTGCCAACGGGGGTTTCATGTACGTTAGATCCAACAACAGAACCCAACTTTTCTACAAGTACTGGTATGAGTCCAGGCTGCGCCACCCCGGCTTGCACGACCAGGACGTTCTGAACCGCATCAAGATGGAGCCATACTTCCAAGACATTGGGATGACATGGAAGATGCTGCCGACGGACAAATTTGGTGGGCTTTGCCAGCCAAGTAGAGACTTTGAACAGGTCTACACAATGCACATTAATTGCTGCTTTGGATTGGAGAATAAGGTCAATGACATGAGACTTATTATGGAGGATTGGAGGGCTTACAAAACTCGGCCGGCCAGTTTGAAAGCCAACCACACGAACAAATGGAGAGCCCCACAAAGATGCTAGTAATGCAAATGGCCAATGTCGGTTACTTGCCTATTTTCCTATGATTGATGTTATTGAATTTTTTCGCATTCTGTAATATTTTTCCTTTGCTTTGTTCTGATGCACATGTAAAGAACTGATTCCATTTTTCGGAGTTCATCTTCTTCTCCTATAGGCACTCAAGTCCACGATTCGGCGAATTCCTGGGATAGGAGTTCAATGTAAGCTCAACAGTAGTCAACAAGAAACAACCTCGCAAGATTCTGAAAGCACTCAACATAAGGGAGAAGAAGAAGCGATACAAAAATTTATAAAATCAATTATCAGTGAACATTCCGATTGTACATGTCATTGCGTCCAACACTTTGCGTTTATTGATAAGCCCCGGCATTTCTAAGGTGGCTCGTCCATTGGTCCATGGGGCCCAGTAGCCCCTCATATAACTATTGGGGCTTGGGAACAACTCTCACTTCTCACTTGGATATGCAGCACATCATAAACACAGAAAATGGAATGTAAAAACCCTTTTTTATTTTCAAACTAGGTACATATATAGGGACTTATGTCCCAACCGACATAGTAACCTACAGGTGAATATTTAGAAAAGTCAACATTTCTAAAATATCCTCCTTAATGTTGACTGTTTGACTCCTAGATGATCTCTAAATTTCTTAAATCCTCCTTGAGCCAAAGCCTTGGCGAACCCATCTGCAACTTGATCAGGAGATGTACAATGTTGCATAATAATCACTCCGTCATTGACTTGTTCTCTAATATAATGATGATTGATCTCAATGTGTTTGGTTCTTCCATGAATTACTGGATTCCTGGCCGTATCAATTGTTGACATGTTATCACATAATAAAATAAAAGCTTTTTCTTGATCTACACAAAGATATTTTAAAATCATTTTGAGCCATATTCCATGTGGACGTGCACTTGCTGAAGCTACATACCCAGCTTCTGAAGAAGATAATGCCACTGACTCTTGCTTCTATGAACTTCATGCAACAGCTCTTGAGCCGATGAGAAAAACATATCCCCTTGTACTCTTTCTTTCATCTCTATCTCCTTCCCAATCCCGATCCACATATCCTGTCAACTGAAGACTAGATGATCGATCATAGAGTAATCCATACTCTTTGGTTCAACATATATATCTCATAATTCTTTTCACTGCTCCAAAATGATTAGTAGGATAACTTAAAAATCTTGACACCAAACTCACAGATAGAATAATATCTGGTCTTTTATTTGTCAAATACCTTAAAATCCCCACCATGCTTCTGTGAAATTACCATCATTCAAAGTCAACTTTTCATTTGCATGATATCATATTAAATTTTTTTAACATTTCTATCACATATCTTTCATGAGAGATAAATATTCTCTTTTTATCTTGAAATAATTGAATACCAAGAAAATGATGAAGTAAACCAAGATCATTCATCTAAAATTCAGACATCATTAGGTTCCTGAATTCGTGAATAAGAGAATCAGACAATCCCATATAAATCATATCATCAACATAAATACTCACAATCATAACATCACCTTTGCTCCTCTTGATATAAAAATTATGTTCATTTTCACTTCTTTGAAAACCATACTATATCAAAAAAGAATGAAACCAGCCATACCATGCTCTTGGTGCTTGTTTTAAACCATATAAAGCTTTCTTTAACTTTAAACTTTGTCCTCTTTTTCTTTAACCACAAATCCTTCAGGTTGCATAACATAAACTTCTTCATTTAAAATACCATTCAAGAAAGCAGATTTAACATCAAAATGATATACCTTCCATGCTTTTTAATCTGCAATGGCTGAAAAAATTCTTATTGTTTCAATTCGTGCAACAGGCAAAAATGTTTCACAATAGTCAATTCCATAATTTTGTGCATAACCTTTGGCTACTAACCTTGCCTTATACCTCTGTATACTCCCATCTGCTGCATGATTGATTTTGTAAACCCATTTTACTCCAATAGGTCTAGGTGAAGATGTAAAATCCAAAAGCTCCCATGTGTCATTTTTCCTAATACACTTAATTTCATCTTCCATTGCATTCTTCCATTTTTTCTTGCTTTTAGCTTCTTCAAAACTTACTGGTTCATCATGTGACAAAAGTGCAAAAATACCTGTCTCATATAACTCTTTTACTGACCTTGTCTTTCTTTGTGCTGATGGGGATGCATCTCCAATCACTCATGATCCAGAATCTCTATGTGAATCAGGGATGGAAACATACTCTCTCCATTCCTCTCTCCTTCTTGATACTTAGGATTTTCACTCCAATCCCAAAAGTTTTCCCCATAAAAAATAACATCTCTTCTTATAATCATATTTTTTATTAAAGCATGATACAATCTGTAACCTTTGCTTTCATTACTATATCCAACAAAAAATTATTTCTCACTTTTCTTGTCCAACTTGCCACATTCACTTTAATCAATTAAAGCAAAAGCAATGCATCCAAATACTCTTAAATCACCAACAACTGGTTTCTTCTCATACCAGACTTCAAAAGGTGTCATTTCATTTATGACTTTAGTAGGACAAATATTTTGAATATAAACTGCAAGAGCTACAGCTTCAGCCCAAAATTCAATAGGCAATTTTTTTTTCATGCATCATGCTCCTAGCAACTTTAACATGTGTCCTGTTCTTCCTCTCAGCAACTCCATTCTGCTGAGGAGTCTTCCTCATAGTTAATTGTCTCCGAATTCCAATTTTTCTACAAAAGTCCTCAAATGGGTTTGAAATAAATTCTCCTCCTCTACCTATACGTAGAATTTTCAAAGCATGTCCACACATATTTTCATCAATAGCTTTAAATTCAATAAATTTATGAAATACCTCTGATTTCTCTTTCAAAAAATAAACCCAGCACATTCTAGAGTAATCGTTAACAAATAGTAAGAAATACTTCTACTGAAAGATGAGGTTTTCATAGGACCATATACATCTGCATGAACTAATTTCAAGGGTGCTCTTGCTCTCCATGGATGTTCATTTGAAAAGTTTATCTTCTTCAGCTTGCCATAGATGCAACCCTCACAAATATCATCTTCTTAAAAAATAAACGGTACGCCATATACAAGGTTTTGTTTACTCAAAAACTTTAAGGCCTTGAAGTTCAAATGACCAAACCTTTTATGCCATAACCATAAGGTGGCCTATCCATTGGTCCATGGGGCCCAATAGCCCCTCACGTAACCCCCTCGGTCGTATGGTCCAGCATCATTCTCCAGGTCCAACTTATTTCCTGAAAAAACATACAGAAAAACACACCAAGTGCCAATTTCTCGGTTCGTACAGCCGGCAAGCTTCTCTACCAGCAAGCTCAGTGCTGGTGGCAGTGGTCTGAAAAACAATGGGTAGATACCAGGGGGCTAGCCGATGAGCCACAAAGCCATGATGGCCGAGATGGGGGCAATGAACATTCCGTGTGGCGCAGTCATATGGCAAACATGATGAACATGACATAGAGAGAGAGAGAGAGTGAGAGAGAGAAAGATAGGGAGAGTCAAAGAGAGTGATAGAGACCGAGAGACATAAAGAGAGAAAGAGATAGAGACAAAGAGAAATAGATAGAAAGAGAGAGCAAGAGAGAGAGATAGGGAGAGACAAAGAGAGAGATAGATACAGAGAGACATAGAGAGAGATAGGGAGAGACAAAGAGAGAGATAGATACAGAGAGACATAGAGAGAGATAGAGACAGAGAGACATAGAGAGAGATAGAGATAGAGAGAAGTAGATAGAAAGAGAGCGAGAGAGCGAGATGGGGAGACATAAAGAGAGATAGGGAGAAACAGAGAGAGAGAGACAGAGAGACATAGAAATATAGAGAGATAGAGGCAGAGAGACATAGATAGAAAGAGACATGGAGATGCAAAGTGAGAGAGAGAGATGAGGCAGGGAGACATAGAAATATAGAGAGGCAGGGAGACATACAGAGGGAGAGAAACAGACAGAGAGACAGAGATAGAGACAGAGAGACAGAGAGATATGGACAGAGAGAAAGAGAGAGCAAGAGAGAGGGAGATGGGGCTAGACAGAGAGAGGGAGAGAGATAGAGACACAGAGAGAAAGAGAGAACGAGAGAGAGAGATGCGGAGACATATAGAGAGATAGGGAGAGACAAAGAGAGAGATGTAGAGACAGAGAGATAGGGAGAGAGAGAGAAAGAGAGAGCGAGAGAGAGCGATAGAGAGAGAGATAGGGACAGACAAAGAGAGAGAGAGAGAGAGAGAGAGAGAGAGAGAGAGAGAGAGAGAGAGAGAGAGAGAGAGAGAGAGAGAGAGAGAGAGAGAGAGAGAGAGAGAGAGAGAGAGAGAGAGACGTTCGTTGATATCATAAATATAAAAAAATACACTTCGATCCAGTTTTCAGTTTGGTGGGCGGCTGGTCATGTTGTACAACATTCTATGTTCTTTACTTGTTAAAGCAAACCCATTTGCCAATTTAACATCTTCCAAATTTACAACTTCAACCAAAATTCAACGTGAATCATTAGTGTGGCATCCTGTATTGGGATTATCAACATTTCCAAGTTGGTAAAGAATACTGTTGTGTGTCGCCATGGAATGTGATCGTAACTGATAACTTTTTTTGTTCGGATGCGATCGCGTTGTAGGCAGCGTAACTGATAACTGATAACTTTTTTAGGCAACGTCAGAACTAGTAAGGGTTACGCTGACTATGCACGACTTTTACGAAAGCTGACAAAGGTTGAGGAATGTTAAAACAGTGAAAATCATCAGTCCGCATTGTGTATAATCATAAGGCTGTTAGAATCATCGATGATCAGTAGCAGACTCAAACGGCAGATTGAGGGCGGTACGATGAGAACGTTGGTCTTGAGCCTACTTGTGGTCGCTTGAGTCGCGTTCAAGTACGCACTAACCTTCTACGATGTCAGCGTCTTCAACTTCCTTCAGGGGAGCTTCCACCATCGAAACAACACCTTAGGCTCCATATTCGGGGAAAAAGCGCTTGCCCTAATACGGTGCGCCACCTTTCCTCTTCTGATATATATGTCAAGCATTTTTTAGATACGTCGTGAACAATCTTACATTTCTGTCATGAACTTTCGTTTTTTTCTGGTTGCTAGTTTCTTCCGAAGAACTTGGCCATGGCGCTCTGGTTATCGTCACGGCCAAGTTTTTCATCTGTGTCGCTAAGCAGTGCCCCGCTTGTTCTTGTTGAAACCGTCGATGAGAGAAGAGCCGATTGAGACGAGAAGATTGGAATGAACAAACAATAAAGAGTAGATGTATTGAAAACGAAGAAGTAGAAGAAGAAAGAAGGAGATTAGTGTTGTTGTACAAGGTGCTTCAAGACTTGTTTATAGTATCAGGAGAAGCTTCTGGAGACACCGTGTGTCTGGGGACCTCTTGTTCATGATGACGTGTCTTGGGACACTGCGATAATGATGTCGGTAAGGGTGTGTCTAGGGAGCTGGAAATGACAGACGATGGCGGCGGAGGGCCGTTAGGTCCTTTGGATGATGTGGCGTCGGTAGGTGTCTTGACAGTTCTTCGTACCGGGAAGTGTTTCTCATCCGGATATCATTACTGGACATGTAAGAGAGTAAAATAAAATTATTGCCCTTCCACGGGTAGACTCATCGGTTAACCCTTTTTCCTGAGCAGGAAAACCACCTAGAGACAATTCTTGAAAGAGCGGCCATGACAAATAAAACGGTGATATTGACGATAGTGAACGAAGCGTGGATGGCTCCTGGTTCTCTTCTTGATCTACTCTTTGAGAGATTTTGGACTGGTGAATGCACGAGCAAGCTTTTGACACACTTGGTTATCATTGCACTCGACGAGAAGGCATACCAGAAATGCAGATTAAGGCATGTCCATTGCTACACGTTGAAGACCGAAGGTGTGGATTTCTCGGCGGGAAAGAGGTTCATGACGGAAGATTATCTGAAGATGATGTGGAGAAGGATTAAATTTCTGCCCATCATCTTAGAACTCGGACACAACTTCATCATCACGGAAATCTCTCGACATTTACTTTTGACTTGTGTGTATTAAGAGAGAAGGTACACCATATTGGAATAACATTTTTTTTTCCATTTCACATATTCATGCAACATAGGTTTGGGCGTCCTCTTTCTAATCTCCCTGTCATAACCATTATATCGTTTTCATGAGAACGAGTTGAGCATATCAACCAAATTTTCAATAAGAATTTAAGAGAATGAAAATGAGATCCCTCATTCAAGTGATAGCGTGAAAACACCCGGAGGCTTAACACATGAACAGCTTGAAGCTACAATTCCTAGGAATGAGTAAGAGTGGTACCTATTCCAGATAAAATGATTCGATCATCCTATTTTTTGCAGTGTAAAATCTGACTTGACAACTTTGAATACTCAATAAAAAATATCCCTTACCCATCGTATATAATTTCATTATTTAAATATATATCTATAGCTCTTTATTATGTTTATAAGTGGGTTAAAGCAATCAACACTTGTATAGATAATTATAATTTTGTGTTGAAATCTATGAACTGATATATATTATCCTGGTTTTGATAACTGAAAGCCTTTGTAATGGCGAACCCTATTTTTATTACTCACATTACACATCACTACTCAATATGTACATGGTAGGCCATAAGTCACAGCCCCATGCCATCCTCAAGCAAAATGCCAAATTTAAATGAGCAATCAAGAATAAGAACATCCCAAAGAATATTGTTCAGCTAGGTGGGAAACGCTAGACTGAGAAATTTAGTTGTTCATCATGGGCATACAGAACAGCCTTTAGATGGCACATTATGATGTCAACATATAGGATGTCGGTAAAAAAATCATTTCATTTTCCAATTGACATTCAAAGAGTAGTTTTTCGGGCATCTGAATGGTAAGTTTATAAAGGGGTTATATCAATGGTGGAGCCATATGAGGCAACTTTGAGAGTTCCCCTATGAGAGAAAAAAGAGATGATTTTAATTTTATCAAGGAATCTTTGCCAGAAAGATTCACATTTGTAAGACTTGTGCCCTAGGGGATGCATTGTGAATTAGGGGAAGCTTGGTGTAGCACAAGCATTGGCATGAGATAATGAGAGGTAGAAGGAGCAGACAGAAGAACATGCACAAATGGATGGGAGGGGAATGAGGGTAGCCATATATAGTGGTATTAGTAAGAGGTACTATAATGTGGTGTTTTAACATGTGGGATATTTTTGGCTTTCCACTAAATGAAAACATGTCCTTTCCCTAACCAAGCTATAAACACCTTTATGCTCATCAACATGCATCTAGGGAAAGATGTTGGAAAACGTGGACCAAGGAACCTCAACCAAACATAGTTGGCTTCAAAGAACACAGCTGCTGCTTCTCAATCAAAACTGCTTGATTCTTGATCTAATCTGTATGTTCCTTCACAAGTTTTCAATTTGTTTTTTGATCATTATGAAAATGCAAAGCTATGGGCAGAATATTCATGTTCTAGGAGTATTTTTGATAATTACGAGCAGTTATTGGCATTCAGAATCAATATCCAAGCATAGTGAACTTTTATGATATGTTTGTTATCTCCATATACATATTATATTCATAGATCCATATAAAACAACCCTAAAAGTCCAGTTTCTCCCAATTTCACTCCACTTTATCTCTATTTTATATCTCTCAATCACTGTCTGCTTTCTCTCTATAGATTTCTAATTTTATTGTCTAACAATTCAATTCCACAAGAAGCTTAGGTCTCCCTTAAATTTCATTAACGAATTTGTTCATCTCCATCCTTGATTTGAATTTCCAATCTTCGTCTTGAAATCCCTCAACAAATACAAAAAATTCTAATAGTTCAATCTAACATCATTAATATTTTCAAATAAATCTAGGTTTTTCCTGAAAGATTGTTTGCCATATTTGTTTTCTGAAACCTTATAACCTAATTATTAAAGATCCATAAATTCTCATAATATGCTGAAATAATAAAAACAAGAATTCTATAAGTAATTACTAAATTCTATCCTTTTTAATAAATTTAATGAGGTGATAAAATCACATTTCATCTTTTCTAAAATCTGGAAAAAAGCATAATAAATTCTATTCAATTAGCTTCATAGCCAAAGGCATGGTGAGATTCACGTCTAATCAACACTAATTTTAGGCTTATCATTAGCCCCTATTGACCGGCTGATGGGGATGACAGCCAAGGAGTAGAGAAGGATAGTTTTACCCCTTTGCCATCTAATCTCCACAAGAACCGGGTCAACGACTGTGATGAATTTGCAGCCATGGACCCATTTTTTACGGTATACCCCTTTGTCCCACGTCATCTGCCTCGTTAGCAACTTCGGTAGCAGCTCATTTTCTAGAGGCTCCATTAGGTGGCCCAACTGTCCTCTTTGGCAATCAACACTGAATTTTAGGATTTCAAGAATAAAAGTAGTGGTGAATATGAAATGTCACCGACAATGGTAAAAGTAGGCCCATTATGATACTGGCTTCTAGCCAGATTGGCTCAAACCCCCATAAATTTTTACTTCTAATTTTTTCAAAACTTTTTCTCAGTGGCGGCCAATTTATCTATTATCTCTACCTAAAATTGGGAAGATAGATAAACATTAACCACATTGAGAGATTTGAAAAAAAGACAATGCTATATAAATGTCATGATGATGCACCTAGTGAATTAAATAGGGTACTTTGCCCCGCCCCCCATGCACACCAGACTTTGGTTTCATTGATGTCAGACCTATATGTGTGAGCTTTTGTGGGCTAGGTGTCATCCCTGGGCTCCTTTTCTTCCTTCTGCTTCTGGGCCGTGCTTCGACCACGCTAGCACTCGCTAGTGACGAGGGAGCTTGCAAACACTACCTACTTTTACTTAAATTAAGACCTGGGAAATTTACAATACTTACTGGAGAGGGAATTAAATCCATGAAAACTAATAATATTAAAGTTTATTTTGAATGAGAATTTATGGGCATGAAAATTATGTGGAAATTATATTAGAAAGTGGCCAATTTAATGCATGAAAGAGAATTCCAAAAAAAAATAAAGGTTAGATCACTAATATGATGCCAAAATGGTCTTAAGATGTGTATGTTTTCAGTTCTTATTTTGGGTTCATCACACATACGTCCTCTAATTTAAAAATGAGATAATGATTGAATTGTTTTGGCATGGAAAATCATGATGCCATAATGATTAATTTTATAACGATTTGTAGGGCTAATAATTTTGCAAGAAAATATAAAACGTTGCAGGCAATGATTTAAGCCTATAAAAGGTTATTAAAAAAATTTTGTAAGTCCAAAAATATTGTTATACATTTTTTCAATTCCTTATATAATAACTTAACAAAAAATCTACAAAAAATATGCAATACATTATAAATTAATCAATGGATTCCGTAATTCTATAAAAACATTATCTAGCTTGCATAATTAATATTTTAATCAATCTAAAGTTAAAAAAAATCTTATCAAAAACTAGAAAACCTGGAAAACCGATAAAGCTATACTGAATGTTATTTTTATCCATTCAAACCATCTGAAAATGCAAATAATGATATTTTGATGAAGATTTTCATGTAAAATCCTTGATATTTGAGTTTTATTTTGCATGCAATAATCAGCTCTCTGTTTTACACATTACTTGGTCGATTTTAGTAGTTTTGTACATGCGGTGGGTGTAATGAGACAAGATTTATATGATTCAGATGTTAGTATTGCAAAGTTTTTTAGGTTTTCCAACTTTTGGCAGGTGTTAGGATATGTATTGACATCGAAGAAAATCTAATACCATATTTAGTTTTTCTAACTTCTATAGTATATTCATTATATGAAAAGGATGGGAGGAATAAAACCACATTAATCGTGTGATGAACATATATATAATGAAATCTAGTATATTAGGATAAGTAAAAAAATTGATGTAAGTTATTATACATGATGAGCCAATAGATCATCTCGTTGTCCCTCTTTTTCATGAGTATCATCCACTATATAGGTTCCAGCCAGTTCACCTCTGCATACTCCTTGGCTTATCTACGGTGGTTGAACACTTTATATCTTTATTAAGGCATATAAATGTACGATTAATGGTAGCCTATAGATCTTTAGCATTTGTATTAATGATACATGGACAAAGTCCTCAAAACTTTGTCTTGAACAGGACCAGCTGTAGATCTTGATCTCGTGCACTTTTTGATGATTCGGTGTCCAATGATGAGCAGGCAAAATTGAACCAGATCTTCCAAAGTCAGCTAACTTAAATTAGAGATGAATGACGTTGCCGAGACTTGTATTTATCTTTCAAAAATGGAAGATTCCTAGATCCAAGAATGTATTTTATTTTGATCAAGAGGATGGTGGCCTCTACAAACCACCCCCCAATGGACAAGTTTAATGGTTACTACTAGTTTTCATACCACTCAATACATAAATGAGGTGATTATTAATTGATGAAATTTTTTATGGTCTTGAATTTTTATCATCTATAAATAAGCTAAGGGAATAAACCCCACTCGGTCTATTTTCATTCTGTTTGGCTGCATCTTGCTTACATGTTAGGTCCTCTTAGTTTGTTTGAGTCCAAATCAAGGGTCCACTAAAATACATGCCAGCTTGGTACGAATTAGCTACACATCCATGCAGCCTCTAGAAGTATCCGTATGATCATCATCATGTTAAATCTCCTGCTTCATCTTGACGAGCCTCATTCAAGCTCCATCATTGTTTTTATGCTGTGCAGACGGCATTGGCATTGGTGAAGAGGTATGGGGAGCAGGGAGAATAAGGAGAAGGCCCTTAACCAGCTCTAGCCTCATTGAATTTCATTCAATGCCTTCCCTTATGTACACTAAGTATTTATTTTTGATAAACCCCCTAAACTTTAAGTATATCTTTCCAAATCCAAATGACCATTTAGGTGTGAACCTCCATGCCCATATATCAGCCTAGTGAGTGACTCTAGTTAAAAGATAACCTTTATTAGACTTCCAAATTAGTTAGCTATATTATTATATCGACTATTTAATGTTGGATTGATTTAACTCAATATTTAGGTCAATTCGCCAGCCCATCGGATGAAAGCTACACCTTATGCTCTATAAGATACAAAAGAGTGTGTATCGACTCACTCAGGAACTTTTCCGTCATTGGTTATTGTGTATGCATAGTCACTCATCCACTTGACACTTACAGTATAACTTAGGGTATGGTTAACTATCAAACCCTAATCGGTTATTTGAATTAGTATTTTTGCACTCATAAATAATCAGAGAACCCTTATTTGAAATTTCATTGCATTAGTAAGGACTTCATTGCATCATCCTCCTTGAGCTGCCTCCTCTTATATTGAGGGCAGTTGACACTATTTTGACCACTCAATTGTCTTCTAGAACTTCTTGATACAATCAAAATAAGATTGTTTAGAATCCCATAATCAGGAATGTGTAGGTATAGTGAAAGTAAAACTCTTGATTTAGAAGATGTCTTTGGTGTCTCAAGCCTAAGGGCCACTCACAAAATGATGGCGTGAATCAACTTGATTCCTATTTTGGTCTAATACCATTCAGGAGTTGTACATATCAATATAGTTAATTGTCTCCACCAGATATCACATACTATTAATCCGTAGTGTATCCTCAGTAATCGATATGGGACTAGGCATACTATTCAGATTGGCAAGGCTAGATAGTGATATTCTATCTGAATACCTCAATCTCCTTCTTGAGTATCTTTCAAATATGAATTTAGAATACATGAGTAAAGACTAGTTACCTTTGTATTATGATATCATCATAATCCATTAAGCATCACATGCACTATAATGAATACATTTATGAATGAAAATAGAATGACACATGGAATGTGTGACTGGCTTGTCAACCACATATATTTCCATGAATGTTTACCTGTTATTTTGGCATTGGGTGAAAGTGTGATATTGGCTAGGCAAGCCCAAGTGTGTTTTTTGAGACCGTTTATGAATTTTTGAGTTCATAATGTTTGGCATTAATCAATTATTCTGCCTTAGTCTGGCCAGTTCCAAACACTTGTTTTGAGATTGGCCTAATAACCCTAATTAAATGTTTGGCCTTGACTGGGTCAGCCTTCGTCAAAGTAGTGTCCGAGTTATGATCGAATCCAATTTACGTGGTGTGTGTGTTTGGGTTAACTAGAGTCCAGAATTGGGTTTACAAGACTTGTTCGTCTCTTATATACTTGGTTTTTGGGCATGAGTCAACCTGACATGGAATGGGGATCTATCTGATTCATGCCTTGATAGGATGGCGTTGAGTATTTTTTTTGACAAAAGCTATGCTGGATTCCCAAATACACACATGCATGATGTCTTGGTTGGGGTTGCCTTATCTTCATGGAAGATGTCTGAGATATGCCACCTGTTATATGCATGCTGTCTCTATTCCCAGTTAGTGAGGCAAGCCAATGCTACTTTGGTGGACTTAATTACCTATTGTTTCTGGAGATATCCACATCATTGGTTCCCAATTTGTATCACAATCCAAATCCAAATGATGATGTGGAAATAGTAAATAGCAAGGGCACTAAGCAGTTTCCTATCATTCATGATCATAATTTACAACAACTATTCATGAGTTTTAAGATGACCATTGATTCTGATAACAGAGATGATGTCTAGTAGGCATTGAACACTACCAGTGATACACACATCAAAATTATCCACCCATTTCATTGTATTTTATTACCATAATTAATTGCCCATACGCTTCTTTTTCATGAACCAACTGCTAGTTGGCCTTTAATACCAACTGGATTAACTGAATCGAGGCATATGTTTCCCTTGAGTGTCAAAGGCCATTATATGCATCCTAGTTGTCGAAATGAGCAGCCACAATGCATCTTATTGTTCACACAGACACTACAGAATGATTAGACTTAACATCCATGTCAGGTGCCTACTCACATGGCCCAAAAATGCAGCTCAGATTTGACACATTTAGCTACTAGCTTGCATGGTCTTACACAAGAAAAAACATTAAAATATAAACATGGAACACAATCGATGGAGTTATTGAAGATAGTCCAAACAATACCAAATAGCAATATTAGAGGCTCCTGGAATTTTGACATTCTATGATAGTAATCACCTTCAATCTTGAAAAATTCTTCAACTGTAGTTTTAGTTCTCCTTTTTCAATGATTTTGGGAGAAAACTTAGTAGAATCAGATATTCCAAATCCAATGGAACAAAAAATTTCTCAAACTTCAGATACATTATTTTATTTTTCAATGTGAGACAATGTTCTATGCCCCTTCTCAGAAGCAAAATTTCCATGAAGAATCATCTGATGAACTTGGTAGAAACTTCACAGCAATTAACAAACGGGTAAAACTTCATATTTGATATGATTAGATATGTACTTTGTTAACAACGTTTTATTGTTCCTGTGAATTCTTGTTTGATCAGAATAGATATGATAGAAATATAAATCGTAATAAAGGACAAAATTGGAATTCTGTTGGCTTAATAAAATGGAAAATTACATGAACGTGCAATAAGTTTGACTTCTGAAACATAAGAATTTTGAATTTATAAACTACTCATAAAATTATGTGGAAATTTTTCAGTATGAGGAACTAACAATTGGCAGCATTTTTTGTTAGGAATGTCTAGTAATATGCATATTTGAAAATAAGCAGGATGAGTATTATATATTTTTAAGAAGAAATTTGAAAATTTTCTTGGAGAAATAATGTGGAGAATGGTGGAATAAGAGTTGGATAACTCTTCAATGACTTCAATTCAAAAAATCTGGTTAAAATACACCAAATATCATTCAGGCAGGCATCTTACCTCTTCTTTTTTCTGACTGGAAATCTTTTTTTGCTGAATAAGGCTCTTGCTAGTTTTGATAGTCTCCAATGCTTGACCTTACACTGGGATTACATTCACAGATAGAAGGATATAGGGATTCTCTCTAGTAATTTATAGCTTAAAAAATAAGGTTGGCTTAAATCACTTTGTGAATGAAGAAAAAAAATTGGTGAAGAACCACCAATTGATTTGGTTAAACCCCAACCGAAGCACTACAGATTTCTGACGAGGGATCCCTTGTTTTACTGTTTATAATTATTTGATAATACTAAAAATAATTTCCATTTCGGTCGTCTTGTTGTGTTTACCTTTTGAGGCTGGATAATAACCTCTTATCTATGCAGAAATTTCTTGGTACAGGAATAGATTTTGAAGCACATTATATTTTCACTTAGGATCTTAAAAATGTTGCATGACCATATCCTTCTGTATCTCCTTATGCACTGCCATTATCATGCCCATGACTGGGCGCTAAATAAATGTGTGGTTAGTAAATACCCTTTCCTTTCTCATTTATGATTTTAATTTTTATTATCCTCTATTTAGGCTTTCTATAAGAGGAATAAAACTTTATGTTTGGGTGCATTTTTATCATATGCTTCTCTGAATTATTCATGCCCGATATTGTTGATCTATATATCAATTAATACAAGACCCTCATCCAAAACTCCTGAGTGATACATCCTATGTATTTGGTGTTTGGGTCTGATATTGATTGTGATTTATGTTTTTTCTTTGTTAAGTTAATATACTGGATTCAGTTTTTTTCCTACCTCACAAACTCTCATTGGTATGAAAGTGTGACATCATTTTAGTTTTTAGTATCTTAATAAAGCATACATTGGAAGAATTAGATCGTTTAAATACATGTTTATTTTTTAGACCACAGCCTTCTTGTTATAGCTCTACAAAATCACAAGAAAATAGGTTGTTATTGCACAAAGAGAAGAAAACATAGTTATCTTGCTCGTGTGAGTTTGGAAGAAGTGCATATGATTAGCCTTCCTTTCTTGATACCCACTTCCAACAACAATCATGGGAACGAATTGATTCATGCCACTGGGGATCGCGCTTAGGCATATATCAATCCCAAAGAAATTTCTATCTTAACTTTTGAACTTTATTTATTGTATTCTTAACATCAGGTTAAAACATATTCCAGAATTTATTAGTCATCCAAGAGATGAGATTTTCTTAAAACTCATCTTTGAAGCAGCAGAAAAATCTCTTCATAATCAAAGCTATATATTTGAGTACATCTTTTGCTAGTAACTTATCCTTATAAAAATATGTAGTCCCATTTGTAATTTTCTTCACGGGAAATACTAGGTTGCGTCCCAGTGATTTCTTCACTTCTCATGTTTTATTTCATTGCCTGTTTTGACTTCGATGTTCCAAACTGATTACTAGCTGCCATGGAAAATAATGAATGAGATGAAAGCAATAAATATTTTATGAGATGTTCCACAAGCTTAATCAGACAAAAAAATTGTAACATCACATTTTTAAATGAGACTATCACAAATTTCTGGAGGACCCTGTGGCGTGCATCTGTGTGCAAAGAAAAAATGATGTTCACAAAAATATTCATCATTACTTGGATTAGGTTGTAAAGCTACATCTGATTCTCCAGAGATCTCTTCATAGATCGTAAGGGATAATGGGAGCAATGGCTCCCCATATGTTGAGTTGGGTAGTTTGAACATCAGATTGGGGAGTCTAACATATCGAATGAGCTCAAGGGTTGTTCTCATGCATTGATAGAGTCTCCCCCACAACATCATACCTATTAAGTGGAGAGATTCATTTTCACTGAATGTCACATCCACATTTTTCTTTCTTACAAAGACCATCATATAGGCCCCTTTCTAGGAGGTCAATATCCCACAAATACACATCTAATTGATTGATGATTGGTTCTACTTGTAGAGGGCGATAATTAGAAAAAGAACATAACCAAATAGATTTGAATGTCCATAAAATGAAATCCTACCTTTCAAACATTCAACGAGAGAATTGATTCCCTACACTCCATAGAAATATGAGCACAACCACAATCCATAGAGAGTTTGGAAGATTAATTAAATATATCAAGCAAGGAGGGGCTTACGTCTGGCAAGTATCCACTCTTCCACTAAACCACTCCATTTTGTCCAGATTTAGTTATGCAAGAAGTTTGATGTAAAATACAGCTATCTTTATGACGGGTCTACACCATTGGTTAGTATAGTGTAAATGATTAAAAAGATGTAAAGGGTTCAGGCCTATATTGTATGAAATGCACCCAAGTGCAGTGACTAAAACCATCAATAAATACAATGAACCGTCAATGGCCAAAAAACACGGACGTGCCGCAGAGTTCCACACATTGGAATGAATGATTTGTGTAAGAGGCACTAGCTATCTTTGCTATTTCACAAGCCTCACAACCTAATTTATATTTTTCAAAGCTATCAAACAAAATTGGAAAACAGTCATTCAGAATGTCAAACAGGATGTATACAAGCCTTCAATGGCTCAAAATTAGTTCATGTTTGAGGGAAAATAAGACTTATTTTCTATTTTGGGTGGACACTATGACGATACCTGCCATCCTTGTTGCAGATTATGTTATGCATTGTGCTAGTCCTAGTGTTCTCCCCATTTTGAATTCCTGAAGGACAGAAATCTTCATAAAAGCTTGAAACTCAGTAGCATTCACGAATGAGGGTACAAATTCAGAGTGAATTTACAGAAAATTATTTTACATGCATCACAGATGATCGAGTCAATGAATCATTACGTTTCTCAGAGCCATTTCTAGAAATGGAGGCAAATAGACCAGCTATTGGGCGTAGTAGATCATGACCAGAAAACTAAATGTAAGAAATAAAGTTCCCTTGAGCTTCCCAAAATAGGACTGGATGCACTAGAGTAACTATGCATGGAGATAAGTCATGGCTTCTAAGAGAAAAAAAACTCATCTCCGTTGTCAAACTAGCACCACATGTTTGAGTTGGATTAACTTACATTTGTATTTGATACACCTATGTCTAAAATGTGAATTGAAGGTTTAAGAATCTATAGAAAGTGTTGGGGGCATTGGAGCTCTACTGTTTTCAAAGCTTTGGGATGACAAAGAAACGACCAATATGCGTGCTTAGGTGCCCCCTCTCTGTCACAACCACAAGCACAACACCCACCATGACCAATTTGTTCTAAACCTCTACCTCTGATAATGGAAGAGTCAGGAATGCATGGGAATCATCTCAGATCTTAACGCCACGTCCATGGGTAGATCTATTGCCATCTGATGGTTGAGAAAGAATACTACAAGAAGCCATGGCCTGGGCAATGAGAGCATAGTATGGGTATGATTGTGGGGGAGTTCTAAATACCAATTTCGAGTGTGTTTATTTAGTGAGTGTGTTGGAGATAGCCTCATCAAGGTATGGCCTTATGATCGTGCTAGGATTCTGAAATAACAGTGCCCAAATCCACCAAGTAGTGGAGCTGAAGATTCCTACATAACATTGCACAACGAACAAACGATTCACGAGCCTCTGTCAGAATTCGTTGACATTGTTAGGGGTTAATAAAAACACAAAAAACTAGTATTTTACATTATTCCATGAACAACAAAGTTATCCAACATAGTCAGTTAGTGACGTAGTGCCATTAAGAAGTGTGCGAAGTTCATGATGTACCCTGGGACAACATAGACTGTTCTGCCCATGAATATAGATTTTAGAGGTAGCCTTCCAAAAATTAGACGCTATAGTGAAAGAATCTAGGTTAGTAGATATATCTAGAATCAAATAGCGAAGTAATCAACTGGTGATAAGAGAATTGTTGTCATGTCACTTCTTTAAAGTCTTCTTATTTTTGTTTGGGGGCTCTTTATCACCAGAGATATATCCCAAAATTTATGAGTAGTTAGGATAGTATGTACTTCTCTCGTCTATCTTACATATGTATCAGGCTGATTCAGTTTCATTTTGACTAGGTTCAAGCACATGGACTTTCCACTTTTTATCGCTTGTAGGGCCTACTCCAACTGATGGGTCATAAATTTTTATAGTCTCGTGATCCCAGTAGAAGACACTTTTATCATAGTAGAAACACAGTAGGAGACACTTTTATCATAGTAGAAACTGATCACAGAAGACACAAGATCAAACCAAGCCAGATGTACACAAAACCTAGAATAGGTAAGGGATGACATTACCATGACACTACAACAACAATGATCAATACTGCAACAACAATGGACACACGCAATGAACTAACCTCGGGCTAAACATGAGTGGAAGAGACAATCCACTGAACAACTAATATCTGCGCTATACATGGGTAAGTGTTTACGGCAAGACTTTCTGAAAAAGCATCAACAGGAGGGTGTTCGAGATACATCACTTATATTATTTTCTGAGGGAATGAATAATAAAATTACGTCAGCATTATTCTCCATGAACTGAGGGTACATTAAATGTGAGAAGAAGATTATCCATAAAAAGAGAAACTAAAGAAGATTTTCAGCATACCGTTGAACCTCGGTCAATCCAATGCTTGGCGAGATCATCGTCTTCAACTCTAAAAAAAATTATTAGTTCTTTACATTATTGTAGAAACTAAAGAAGAACAAAATGGTATTCAAAATGTATTAAATAAAAATGAGAGTTAGACTTAGGTCGTTAGAATTACCAGCATCTTTGTGGGGCTCTCCACTTGTTTGTGTGGTTGGTTTTCTGGCTGGGCGTTAGAGCTTTGTACATCCTCCAGTCCTCCATAATAAGTCTCAAGTCGTTCAGCTTACTCTCCAGTCCTATGCAGCAATTGACGTGCATGGTGTAGACCTGTTCAAAATCCCTACTTGGCTGGCAAAGTCCGCCAAATTTATCTGTCGGCAGCATCTTCCAGCTCAGTCCAATGTCATAGCGGTATGGCTCAGTCTTGATGAGGTTCAGAACGTCCTGGTCATGCAAGCCGGGGTGGCGCAGCCTCGACTCGTACCAGTACTTGTAGAAAAGCTGTGTTCTGTTGTTGGATCTCACAAAATTGAAACCACCATTGGCGGTGTTAAATGTATCATCAGGGTTGCCATGGAAGTAGTCGCAAGCAGTCTGGAAATCATAATTACGGGTTGAAAAAAATGGGGTAGGGTCTCGGAACCAAATCACATCAACATCCTGCACATTATTATCAAGTTATAGATATTTAGGGGAAATCAAAAAGGTTATATTTACCTAGAATTAAGTTCAAACATAAACAGCATTAATTATGGTCCTAACCTGCATCAAAGCACTAATTATGGTCAAAGACAGTTAAATAGAAAGATAGAAACGAGTAGATTCAATGCTACGATGAATTTCCAGCTATTGGAATACAATCAATAAAAGTGCAGGATTTGCAAGCAAATCCGAATCTAGAGTTGCCCCTTTTTCTTCTTATATAACCAACAAAAGTCCACACCTGGGGCAGAACACTAAAGGAATCAACCCTCTCTGCGGTGCCATAAGCAATTTAAGAATGGATAAATTCAAAGAAAAATCTTCAATGGACGATAGTGCGAACGTCAAAGTATGTGTTTCGAATCAATCTTTTCGAAGACTATGGCATGAAATGAAAATATAAGAGTTTAAGAACAAAATAATGGTCTAAGGTCGTAGGGTTCTGGACCTGTCGCCTTACTTTTTCTCCCATCTCCTTCCCAGTCTCCCAAAAGTTGAAAGTCACTAGATTGGAAATTTGATAAACAGGCCATGAAGACCTAAAACTTTAATTGCCGAAGGGGGTGTTGGGGTTTCTAGGAATGAACCAGACATACACAGGCACATCGATCATGCGATTGAGAGATTCCTACGTTCTAGATTATATGGAGGTATAACACGTCATGATTATAAACTGTTCCACAATTCATATGCGAATGGGATACAAGCGCCCTATTTTTTCCAGACTCTCTTGCATCTTGCAGTCCACGGGTGGTTTAAAACAATTAAATATGACTTATTTTCATGATAAATTTACGCGTCAAAGGAAATCAGACAATGGTATCTCTAGTGTTACAAGCAAGAGGGCAGAAGTGCCTTTTTTGGGATCTCCACTTCAGTATGAAATTGAAAAGAGAGAAGATACAGGATGTTGAAGCTAAAACAATGAACAAATGTAACGAGAACCGAACAGATTTTATTCTTTTTCCAGAGTCTTTCTTCCCTCTCGCAAACTTGGCGTTGCCATTTCCTACTGGAGACCGAAGTTTGGCAACACAATATGCATGAAAGTCTCTCAGTGACCTTTTTCTTAAGTCGTTAAAGAAAAAACTAGTACATACTTCCAACAAAAACTTTTTTTAGGTAACATGCTCTATTTTCTGAGGGCTGAAATCCGTATGAGAAGCACATTAATCTCAATATAGCTTAAAATCTTGGGCAAATACTATGAAAGAGCCCCAACTTTCACTTTTGTAAAGAAAGTAGCCCGAACTTTCAAATTTGTAAAAAAAATAGCCCGGACGAATGAGACGTCGCCACTTGGCGTCCAAAATTTTTTTCCCCACCGCCGGTCAAAGGGTGACGCGGATGCCACCGTGGCGCCCAGGTGGACTCCACGGTGGCATCCACGTCACCGCGTGACCGCGGACGTCGCCGTGGTCCGTCCGCCCACGCCGCCGCCCGTCTCCTTCTCCCGCCGCCGGCCGAATTCGTCCCCCGCCGCCCTCCGCTTCCGGCCGCCGCCGCCGCGCGTTTCCGGCCGCCGCCGCCGCCCCTCTTCCGCCGCCGTCAACGCCGTCTCAATTTTGTAAAGAAGAGAGACGAAGAAGAGAGAAGAAGAAGAGGGACCACGGCGTCGACGGCGGAGGAAGAGAGGCGGCGTTGACGGCGGCGGAAGAGGGACGGCGTGGGCGGCGGCAGACGGGCGGCGTCGACGGCGAACGCCGGCGGGCGGCGTCGGCGGCGGCCGGAAACGCGCGGCGGCGGCGGCCGGATGCGGGCGGCGGCGGCCGGAAGCGGAGGGCGGCGGGGGACGAATTCGGCCGGCGGCGGGAGAAGGAGACGGGCGGCGGCGTGGGCGGACGGACCACGGCGACGTCCGCGGTCACGCGGTGACGTGGATGCCACCGTGGAGTCCACCTGGGCGCCACGGTGGCATCCGCGTCACCCTTTGACCGGCGGTGGGGAAAAAAATTTTGGACGCCAAGTGGCGACGTCTCATTCGTCCGGGCTATTTTTTTTACAAATTTGAAAGTTCGGGCTACTTTCTTTACAAAAGTGAAAGTTGGGGCTCTTTCATAGTATTTGCCCTAAAATCTTTGGCACATCTAAAGAGAAAAAACTGGGTTCAATCCGAACCGAAATAAGTTATGCATGCGAAGATAATAGAGAAGAAATCCTAATCCCTGACATTTGTGGGGGGTAGACAATAAATGTAAAGTACACTCTTTTGAAAACTAAATGTCGAACGATTACCGTGAAAATGAAGTTATATCCGAGTTCGAGGACGAAGCGTAGGAAATTTATCCTTGCCCACATCAATTTCCGATAATCCTCCATCATGATCTTCTGGTCCGCCGAGAAATCTACGCCTTCAGTCTTCAACGCATAGCAATGGACATGCGTCAATCTGCATTTCTCGTATGCCTTCTCGTCAACCGCGATGATTATCAAATGTTTCAAAAGCCCGCTCGTTCGTTCTCCTGTCCAAAAGCTCTCCAGGAACAGATCAAGGACTGAACCAGGAGCCATCCACGCATCATTCACAGTCGTCAGTATCACCGTCTTATCTGCCAAGGCTGCTCTTTCCAGAATTTTTTTTAGCTTGACTACGTCACTATCCTGCTCCGGCAAAAGGTTATTAGTCAATAGTCAGTAACCAGAAAACAGTTAAAGGACGAACAGATTCAATTCAATTATAGTTCGATGACGGACGAAGCAAGACGGGCTGTAATTTTTTATTTTTTTTAGTAGTGCAAAAAAAAAAAATTATACGGAATAATACATCAGCAATACGGGCTGTAGTTTTGACGGACAGAACGCGTAAAAGCCATCTGCGCTTGTCATATAAGTATAATTGAGCGGCGACAGACAATTTAAGGGAAGGGCCGCCGGTAAGGTGTAGCCGTCCCGTTCCTTCCCGGTTAGGTCAGGAAGGATGACTGATGTAGTATTCCGTCCCTTTTTGTTTATCATCCGTCCAAGAACATAAAACACAAAAAATCCTAACCAGTTTATTCTACTCTTTTACTAGTACAAAAAAGAGATTATGGCGAGAAAACTTCGGCATGGCGAAGCAGATGAAGAACCTGGCAATCACGATTTAAACAGCGTCATGGCGAAGTCCTTTGGGCGAAAACTAGTAACCATGAAAGAACTTGTTCCAACCCTTGGGCCGGAATAATTAAGGCCAGGAAAGAAAACACAAATTCAGCACAAAAATGGAAGAGCAAACACCGATGAATCCGAACAATCAGGACTAGAAATTGTGGCTTACCGAATTCGGGCAATCGTCTTTTCTGAAAGATTCGGAGATGGAGGTATTATTTGGATTTCGGAAACTCGCGGGAAGGAAGTTGAAGACGCTGACGTCATAAATGGTTAAGGCGTAAAGGAACGCGAGTCCAGCAACCACAAGCAGGCTCACCAGCAACGTTCTCATCGTACCTTTCTAAAGCTACCGATGTATTCTGCTCCTGAACGCAGATGATCCAAATAGCGAGACGATGATGAACTGAAGGCGTGCTATTGATTTTTACACAATTAAGACTAATCAGCCCTTATTGGAGACCGGGGGGTTAGCTATACTCCACGTCTATTATAACTGTGATACTGTCAATGCCGAACGTGCAGATTATTATATTGGTAGCGTCAGAGAGTAGGCGAACAGCGTCGGTGGAACAGATGGATGGCAATAATTAGACGGCGACAGTTTATTATTTTACATGCATCCTCGGTTTTGTTGATGATGACAACATAAAAAATCCTCGTTGACCTTTAGTTTACTTTTTTTGATGAACTAATAACTATTTCAATATCAACCACTCAACTTAAATAATAATTAAAAAATCCATCCACTCAACTTCTGGCCTCTGATTGGCTGACAAAATAGGATGAGAGAAGAGAGAGAGAGGAAGAGAGGAGAGAGAAGAGAGAGAGGGAGAGAGGAGAGAGAAGAGAGAGAGGGAGAGAGGAGAGAGAGGAGAGAGAAGAGAGAGAGGGAGAGAGGAGAGAGAAGAGATAGAGGAGAGAGAATGAGAGAGAGGGAGAGAGGAGAGAGAAGAGAGAGAGGAGAGAGAATGAGAGAGAGGGAGAGAGGAGAGAGAGGAGAGAGAAGAGAGAGAGGAGAGGGAAGGAGAGAGAGGGGAGAGAGGGAGAGAGAATGAGAGAGAAGAGAGAGAGGGAGAGAGGAGAGAGAATGAGAGGGGAGAGAAGATGAGAGAGAGAGAGAGAGAAGGAGAGAGGGAGAGAAGATGAGAGAGAGGAGAGAGAATGAGAGAGAAGAGAGAGAGGGAGAGAGAATGAGAGAGAAGAGAGAGAGGGAGAGAGGAGAGAGAATGAGAGAGGAGAGAAGATGAGAGAGAGAGAGAGGAGAGAGAATGAGAGAGGGAGAGAAGATGAGAGAGAGAGGAGATAGAGGAGAGAGAATGAGAGAGAGGGAGAGAGGAGAGAGAAGAGAGAGAGGAGAGAGAATGAGAGAGAAGAGAGAGAGGGAGTGAGGAGAGAGAATGAGAGAGAAGAGAGAGAGGGAGAGAGGAGAGAGAATGAGAGAGAAGAGGGAGAGGGAGAGAGGAGAGAGAATGAGAGAGGGAGAGAGGATGAGAGAGAGAGGGAGAGGAGAGAGAATGAGAGAGAGAGAAGAGAGAGAGTGAGAGAGAAGAGAGAGGGAGAGAGGAGAGAGAGTGGGAGAGAAGAGAGCGAGTGAGAGGGATAGAGGAGAGAGAGTGAGAGAGCCTCCTCCCCGCCACCCTCCCCGCCGTCGGCCCGCCCTCCTCCCCCGGCCTCCTGCGCCCCCTCTCTCTCTGCCGCCGCCCCGATCCTCCCCCGGCCGCCCGCTTCCTCCCCGCCGCCCGCGCCCCCTCTTCCTTCTCGCCCCCGCCCCGCCGCCGCTCAAGCCGGGCGGAGGTCGAGCCCTTCTGTACGTTTCTGGACGCTGATTGGCTGACAAATCGGCGAAAGGATGGTGCTGGCGAAGAAGAAGCAGAAGCAGCAGCTCAGATCTCTCCTGGCGATTCCGTGGAGGCCACGGAATCGCAAAATCAGTCCGCTCGATCTGATTCTGGCGATCAAATCAGTCCGATCTGATCTGATTCATTAATTTCTACGATCGAGGAGAGGTGAGAACCGAGCGAGAAGAGGGATGAATCTTCTCTTCCGTGGTTTGATCCGATTGAAATCTGCACAGACGAAGACGCGGGCAAGAATGTATACGTCTGGGGAAAATTCCGTACTACTCGACGGAAGGCGATAGACGGAGCTTCTTCCAGGGCTGCGGGACTGTGACCGAGCTCGACGGCATGATCTTCCCTGAGAGCGGCAAATTAAGAGGAATCGCCATTGTTTCCTTCAAGGTCTGCCTTCTCTCCATCTCATAGTTTATGAATTCATCTCCGTAGACTGAGATTTTCACATGGTTTGAGCGCAGATGAAAGCAGCCGCGAAGAGGGCCCTGGCGCTCCATGGCTCTTACAGGTATGATCAAATTTGCTGATATTTATCTGCTTTGATCAAAATTCGCTGACATTTTTCTACTTTGATCTAAATTCGCTGAGATTTATCTATACTTTGATCTAAATTCCCTGAGACGTATCTACTTTGATCTAAACTCGCTGGGATTCATCTACTTTCATCCAAATTCGCTGAGATTTATCTACCTTGGTCTAAATTCGCTGAGATTTATCTATTTTGATCAAAATTCGCTGATATTTATCTACTTTGATCCAAATTCGCTGCGATTTATCTGCTTTGATCCAAATTGACTGATTTATATGCTTGGATACAAAATCGCTGAGATTTATTGACTATCCCCAAAAAATTTGCTGGGATTTATCTTCTTTGGTCTAAATTCACTGAGATTTACCTATTTTGATCAATGTTCGCTGATATTTATCTACTTTGATCAAAATTCGCTGCATTTTATCTACTTTGATCCAAATTAGCTGATTTATCTACTTTGATCCAAATAATTTACCAGACGGTTATCTACTGTCCCCAAATAATTTACCAGACGGTTAGGGTTGATATTAACCGGTTTGTGGAGCCTTTGACAGCTGCTTACCAGTTCATTTCCCAACAGAAGAGATCAAAGTTAGAAATGAAGTTCATGTCATGAGATTCTTATTGGAATTGTCCGCAGTTGCGGGGATTGAAAAATCATGTATTTTTATGGAAGGAATGAACCTGAAGGTGCTATTGTTAGCCAAAATGGAACAGCGCGCTTTTGATTATTGGGTTCTGTAGGGAAGAAGATTTCTCCACCCTTAATAAAAGAAATCACACATAATTTTTTTGCATAAGTATTTGAATATTTCTTGCAACCTTCTTTGTCATTTTACCCTCGAACTTTGAACTTAGATCATTTCTGCTCAAATAAGTATCAGGCTAACATGAATCATAAGCAAAATGGAAGATAAGATAATTTAATTCGCAAAACCCGTGTATATTGAGTGGTTGTTTGCGGAGGTGAAGGTCGTGGTGGGAGGGGAGGGGGTGCATATATTTACAAATGCTCACTCCCCGGCGACAACATCGTGGTGAAGGACCTGAAACGTGGGTTCGTGGCGTCGAACTCAAAGGACAACCCGGCGAAGGAGGCGGCGAGCTTCACCACGCAGGTTATCATCATGAACCACCCTGGGCAGTTTGGCAACGGGTACGCGCTAGTGCTGGACTTCCACACGTCACACATCGCCGTAAAGTTCAAAACTCTATAGCGGTATCCATTGGTTTCAAGACCCCATTAAAATGGATAAGGTATCGTGAACAACCTTATTAAGACAGAAAGCTTTTGAGAACTCTTTCCATATAATATCTGGACGCTGTAGAGCCGATTTTTGGTGAAATCAATACAGATATTAGTAAGGACAATTTCGAATAGAAATTGGATCAGCGAACTCTTGGATCAGAGGCTTCTATCGAACTCTTGGTTTAAGAAATGTTGGGTACTGATCCAGCATACGTTGTCTAATTATTGTGACTTCCTTTTAAATCTATTTTCTAAAAATGAATCTTTTTTTGAATTTAATTTCTGTTGACTTTTGAAGCTATTTACTGAAATTAATGTCTGTTGAATATATTTTCTGCTGAAAATGTATTTCAGTGAAAATTTGAATTTATTTTAATGAAATTAATGAATCTTGAATCTATTTTCTGCTGAAAATGAATCAACGGCAGATGAATTTCAAATTTTGAATCTATTTTTGAAAAATAATGTATTTTCTGCTGAAAATGGATCAACGGCAGATGCGGAAGAAATTGGTGCGTTGAGCGAACTGTCTAACACAAGTTCTTGGGAAGGAGGACAAAGAGAAAGACTGCAATTCAAAAAATGGTTCTCATTTTGATGTAGCTTTATCTGCGTAGGATTACAAAAAGGCCAACACCGTACCCAAAAAACTTTGTACATGGAATAGTCCGCCTCTCTTTTTCCGTTTGAGCCCACTCAATATCAAAAAGCAGGCATGGAGCCTTTCTAAATACTGCGATACAATAACTTGAAATCTATGGAAACCTAAGGAAATCATATATCTTTAATCCAATACACAATCGATTTCTGATTTTGTGAGCGCAGATTTCCATAGATTTCGAAGTCTTCATTAATTCTTTAGGGCAAAAGATCCAAAAATCAATATCATCATCATGGCTGCCGTCGGGGCAAAAGTTCCACGCCGTGAAAGAGGACCAGTCTGAGGAATTCTTCAGAGATGACGAGCCGACAGATGTTGGTAATCAACTCCTCCTCATGAATTCCCTCCCCTCCTCTCTCTCTCTCAATAAAATCTCATCTTTCCCTACCAGGGCGCCATCTCTGTTTGCTTCTTCCTTCATAAAAAGATCTACTTCGTCTGCTGCCATCTGTCGTACGGCGGGGCCGCCAGAGACAAGCGGGGGTGCAACCGCATTGCCGCCAAGACACTGGATACATCTTGACATTTAATTATCCAGATCCTCTCTCGCCCCGCCTTCCTCCACCGTCAGCTAAGGAAAATCCACAAGCTTTAGTTTTCTTTGGTTTGTCAAACTGGCTGAAGATGGGATTTTTTTCTTCTCTCCCAGGATGAGAACGACCCTACTTTCTCTCTTCTCTCTCTATAGAGGTTTATCCTTATTGTTGATTTTTTAAGTTTTCCAAAATCTGGCTATGATTTATTGTTAACATTTATGATTTAAACAATTCGAGATACTGATTTATGATTTGAAGAATAGCTGATGCCCAAAACCTGCTCTGAAAAAAATAAAAAAATGGCCATGCTTTCTCTCTCTTCCCCAATTATGAGCGGGCCCCACTAGTACTACTATAAAGCAAATACATGTGCGCTTCTGGCCGCTGATTGGCTGAGAGAAAAGAGTGAGAGTGAGAGAGAAGAGATAGAGTGAGAGCGAAGAGTGAGAGTGAGAGAGAAGGGATAGAGTGAGAGCGAAGAGAGAGAGTGAGAGCGAAGAGAGAGAGAGGGAAACGATTGACAACGTTTTCGTCTTCGACAATTTTTTTGGGGGGATAGGTCGTGCGCAAGAGAGGGGCGCCGCCAACCCCTTCCCCGCTGCCGCGTCCCCCCCCCTCCCCCCGCCGCCCACACCCCCTCCACACCCACACCCCCCCCCCTCTGCCGCTCTGCCGCTGCCCCGTCCTCCTCCCCCGGTCGCCCGCGTTCCCTCCCCGCCACCGCCTCACCCTCCTCCTTCGGTTGTTCGCGTCCACGTCATGTTCGGGGGAGTCGAGACGGTGGCGGCGTCCGAGCTCAAGGGAAAGGTAGAGGAGTCGCAACCCGGCGTCCGAGCTCAAGGGAAAGGTAGAGGAGTCGCAACCCGGCATCCTCCACAGGAGCTATTCGGAGACTGCAACTTGGGCTTTTTCCTCTCCTCTCCAGCACGATTTTCGGAGACCCGCCGTGGAGCAGAGGCACTACCACTCGGGCCCGCTCGGAGCCTTATGGCAGAAACTGGGTCTCGCCGCCCCGGGGAGAGAAGGTTTTTGGCCAAGCCGATGACAACATGGGCGACGTGGGCCGTCTCCCGCAGTCCAATCTGGGGATGCATGTGTGCCGAAGAGGCCCAGGGAAGACGGAACAAGCGGTCGGCCGACTCCACGGATGGCCCGGCATGTGAGGAAGGCCCAGTCGCTGCCGTGCGGGTGCTGCTTGGCGGAGGCGACCTTCTCTTTGATGGGTAGATCTACAATCCTTTATTTAACTATCGTTGGATGTTGTTTACGAGGATTTCTCTGTGATTTTTGTAATCGGCGCAGTTTAGTTGCTCTGCTGCTCTTAGGGTTCTTTATCTTTGAATGGGTAGTGCTTATTTTCTCAATTTGGTTGGGGTTTCTGCTTGCTTCTTCCACATTTTGGGTTATTTTTTATGAGTGTGCATTTTTTGCCTGCTTTTTTGCGATGAACTGCCTCCTAATGGAGAATCTATGTCTGGCCATGATTATGACGATTTTGTCTCTCTTGGCAGGTGGAATTGATGTGTCGCAAGTGGTGATCTTTTGAGTTCACCGATAGACTCTACGATCCAGGAAAATCGACTAGAGAAATCGTTCACTCAGCTCTGGAATTTGCATTATCTGAATTTCTTTATTCCGTGAACAGTTTGGATATCAATCAACTATTGAACTTTTTGGTCGTTCTGATAGTTTAACTGTGTAAAATGTGTTGATTTCATGGGTTATTGAATTCTTGACTGTCAAGTTGTTACTCTGAGATCTTTTACCCAGTTGATGCAGCTTTTGGTCGATATGAGAAAAAGAGAGTGGGGGTCGGGAGGCTGGGTGACTGCTTCAATTTCCTCCAGCAATATGAGATAAAGCATAGCCGATTTTCCTCTAGCAATTGCTTTGAGGAAAATGTAATTTCTTTTAATCTCAATCTGAGATCCCAAATTTTGATTGAGAAGCCCGAATTTTTGATCGAGAAGCCCCCTTATTTTCTTTTGAATTTTTTTCTAAAACTTAGATCTCAGTTATAAAGCAAGATGAAGACATCGAGAAAATTTCTGATCGATGGACATCAAAGTTCTCCATCAATCAGAATCTTTTCATCAAACTCAAAATCTTTTCATCGATCAAAAGTTATTTGCTCTAAAAATTAGATCTCAGTCTCTCGGTCGAGAGCCAAACATTTCGGTTTAGAAATTCATATTCTGGGGGGAATCAAAAATTTCATATTCGATCGCAAGCTCTGATTTTTATTTGTTTTATTTGTTTCATAGTTCAATTTTTAGTTGTTTTATTTGTTTCATAAACCGAAATGTTTGGCTCATAAACCGAAATTCAAATGTTTCACTCATAAACAGAAATTCAAATGTTTGGCTCATAAACCAAAATGTTTAGAAATTCGTATGCTGCGGGGAGTCAAAAATTTTATATTTGATCGAGAGCTCTAATTTTTTATCTAGAACGGACCGAGAGTTGTAAATTTTGACCGAAATGATTCTAATCGATGGAGAACTTGAACCGAGAAAATTTCATTTTTTCTGGAAATCCCTAAATTGTGAATGAAAAGTTTATATCCATACATTTTGACCGTGAAGTTCAAGTTCAATCTGATAGACAGCCCCAAATTCTGATTGAAGAGTCCACATCCGATCGAGATCCCAACATTTTGACATAAAATTAACTTTTTATCGTAAAGTTCAGATTCTGATTGCGGGGTTCCAATTTTTGTCCTTCTCTATTGCCCTAATTTCTGCCAAACACAACCACCGCATCTGAAGTAAATCAAGTATGTATGCTGAAGAAGTGGAAGAAGAACAAAGCGTGGAGAGGGGGGCTGTTTCCCCCTTTTCGACGTCACCCTTGCTTACCATCAGGCGGTCTTGCTCTCAATATATCAGTAAGTTCTTCCCTTGGATCAAATGAATGACACAATCGCATTTTCAGCATCATCAATTGTGGTAATTTGATGGGTTTGAGTTTGATTTCAGCTCTGTTCATATTTTTTTATGACGTAAGGTGGCATCTGGCAGAAAAAACAACATCGGCGAGTGAAACTGAGGTGAAAGGGTCCTACAAAGTTGATGTTGATGTCCCAACAGATGAGTGGGTCAACAATGAGTTAAGAAGTGATGACGCGAGTCAAGAATTGACGACATTTTTCAGCAATGATTTAATACTGGTTTATCCTTTTTGTTTATTTTTTAAGTTTTCCAAAATCTGGCAATGATTTATTGTTAACATTTATGATTGAAGAATTTTTTAAATCATAGGCAGATTTATTGTTAACATTTATGATTAAAAGAATTCGAGATATTGATTTCCTTCTCTTCCACGATGAGGACAGCCTTGCTTCCTCTGTCTTCTCTCTCTACCCCAAGCGAGCATTGGGAGGGGCCCATACTAGTACATTTAACTCATATTCATTGATTATGCATGTATATATGTTTCCTATTAATGATCTGATAATAAAATAATATTTATATGTATGCTTTGCATATCAGAAAAACAGCCGACACTAAAGTCATTATCCAACCCTTAAGATGAGCACGGATGCAGATATCGAGATGGATAATAGTATCGTATATTGGTACTTAAGGTGAAATGATTAGATGTAAGTTAAGGAAGTTGGTGAAGAGGATAAATGCATAATTTTCAAGGATGGCTTGAGGTACGTCAAAGAAATGTGGTTTTGTGCTTAGAATGTGAACAAATGACCATCTTTACCTCTAGTGAGATTTTGACCAATGGAGATAAAACACTAGGTAACATCAAAATATGGAGAGATCTAGAATGGGTGCCTTACGGCGTTCAACCTAAGACAATACTGTATCAAGCCTTTGATTCTCATATATGTTCCTTACCCTACCAGATACCCTAGCAATTAAGGAGAAAATCACATGAATTTAGACCATAGTTCATATGCTCAAAAGATCTACCTGATAAATAGAAAACTAGTGTAGTCTCTCTTTATGTTATCCTTGAGTTTACTTAATAAAATTTATTAATCAATACAAACATAAAATTTCTAGATAGTGGATGAGTACAGGTAGTGGATCTTAGGGAAATAACTCCCTCGATATGGTAATTTTAAGCGGACTAGAACAGCTACATATAGGATAAGAGGGAGTGGTAAAATGAAGATGGTGATAAGATGATTAATAAATTTTAATAAGTATGAGATGGAGAATAATAAGAGGGAAGACATAGATAGAGCAAATGAGAGTAATAAATAAAAGAGATAAAGCAAAATGCTGGAGAAGCTGATGGTTTAAAGAGATAGGTGATAATAGTAAGTGATATGGGAAAGAGGATGATGAAATTGATCTTTCAGGGTCCTAAACTTTTTATGGAGAAGAGAACTAAGCTATGCAGTGAAGATGATGTGATGGTATGGGTGATGATAGTAGATTGATATGGAAGGATGTGGTAAAATGGGCCTAACTGAAGGATGAGGTGACGACAGGTCAATGTTATGTAAGAGACTAACCTTATATCCATATGGTCCACTGGGATCAAGGCACTTTCCTAGTACGTACCAGCCTCCCCAATTCTATGTCATACTTCAAACACTCATGACACCAATGAGCCTTGATGGATCTCTAGAAGCCTCTCTCTCTTTCAGTGAGTCTCTCTAGGTGGAATGGAGTTCACAGATATTTTTTATAAAGATCAAGTGCTCATTTTATAGAGCCAACCTGGCTATTTATTTCATTCAAATATTTATCTCTCATCATCCTTTCTGGCACAGTATTGTCATGTCTAAGGTTTCTTCTTTGAAATGAACTAGACAGTCAAAAAATCCTCAAGAACCAGCGGGATGGCAGTAATGTAGGTTAAGGCATCTTCTCTTGTTTGTCCAACCGCATCCTTGGTGGGGTAACAAGGATTGAAAATGAATTTTATCATGATAAAATTATGTATCAAAGAAAATCAGATAACGTTAGCAGAAGAGTTATTAGCAGGAGGGTAAAACGATTAGTTTCTTTACTGAGATATCCAACAGATGTTCAAATGAAGAAGGAATGTAACACCATATTCCTCAGAAGAACCAACAATTGGATGTTTTCCTTCATGATGTACCACATGCAAAAATACAAGTAGCCACAAATTGATTACTGCTCTTTTTTTCTGAACTTTTCACATTAAAGTATTTCACATACAAGTATTTCATATGAGCACAACGTTTCTTTTTTGAAAGGAATCAAGACAGGGTTTAGAAGCATTTTTGGCCCCTCCAGCTTAAATATTTTGACATGGTCAAAGAGAAAGCATCGGGTTTGATATGGACATAAAACACATCATACATGATAGGGTAATAGAGAAAATAATGGTTTAAGATAAAACACAAATGCATGAAACTCGTGGTGGTAGACAACAATTTTTGTTTAGACTACCATAAAGATGAACTTATCTCCTAGTTCTAGGATGACACACACAAATTTTATCCTTGTCCATGTCATCTTCAAGTAATCCATCACTTGGAACCCCATTACTGCAGAAATATCCACACATTGGATCCTTTATCTATAGCAATGGACAGGCCTCAATCTGTATTTCTGGCATGCCTTCTCGTCAAATACAATGGTAATAAAGTTTTTGAAATGCCCACTTTTGTGTTCACTTGCACGCATCGGGTTGCTTGATGACATATTTGCGTGCACGAGATATATCTAATGAACTACTATTTCAAGCAGATTCTAAGTTCATCGAATATATTTAACTTCCACTAAAATTCATTAGATATATCCTATGACCTGTGGGGATCAGAATTTCAACATGTGTAATATGACCTGGAGTATATCCCCACCAATCATAATACACATTATTGAACACCCATCTCATGGGACTTGCAACTCTTTGTAATATCCAACCATATTTTGGTCTCCAACGCTCATGCGGCCTATAGTATACCCCCACCAACCATTGATGTTGGTCTGAGCAATACCATCGTTACTTGCCAATAATATATTTGTGTGTAATCCTAAAGTATACCCCCACCTAACTACACGGCTCATCTATCTCGACCTCGTGTCACACACTAGCTCTTAGTTCCTCATCCCAAAGAAGTAGGCCTAGAGTTGACTCCCAAAGACTATAACGACGGATGACAATGCCTAAGTTCGTCACTTTGGCACTGTGGCTCAGATTTTAAATAGAGGTATCTTGATATGGACTCTTCGATGACATATGCACATGTAATATCTCATATTAACATATGCCCTTACTCATGTGTGGTGTATGACTTTGTACGTGTGAGTGTAAGTTGACTATCTTATATAGTCAACTCCACATTCCAATCTCATTGGTCAACTAACTTAAGGGAACCTACATTTAGTTCATCTACGTTTTGGTTAATCACAACATATTCATCATCCCACATATTTATATCACAAATGAAATCATATAACAAATGTAATATAACATAATTATTTAAATACTTCTGAAATTCTCATAAAGAAACATGACTTTCGTGCTTAAATAATCTTTAGAATTATTTAAAAATTTTAAATAATCTTTAGAATTCCATTGAAGGCTATAATAATTTAACTCTTAAATTATTCCATTCAATAAATTCAAATTTATATTTTTCATAATTTTATCAACCTCATATAATGTTTATTTTGATTTATTTGGGTTAATAAAATTAGGATATTATTTCTTGAACTTTTCTAGAACTTTCACAGTTTATTTTTCCTTTAAATAATTTATTTCTAAATTAATATATTACTAAGAAAGTACTTAAATATATATATATATATACATATATTTAAAACTAAGGGGTGGCGCAGTGGTTGCGCCACCCCTTTCTTTCTCCCGAAAGCACCGGAGCAAGGTATGAATCTTGGCTCTCACATTTCCTATAAAAAATAATCTTTTTGGCAGATCCAACCCGACCCGACCCGATCGGATCGGATCTGATTGAATCTGATATGGGTCCGACCTGATCGGATCGGGTCTCCCCTGGTCAACCTGCCAATCAGGGTACAACCTGATCACATTGGGCTTGACCCGATCGGTCTGGGTCTGACCCGGGTTCGACTGGTCGACCCGATTGGGTTTCGACAGCTTTTAAAGCCGTCGAAACCATATCGGGTTGGACCAGATCTGGAGCCACGTGGCAACCTGCATGCGCGTGCACCTACGCCCTAGTCGGGCGACCATTGGGCGCCGCTGGCAAATGCCAGTGGCTGCCGCCAGTCCAGAGCGGCAGCCACAGGCCGCCACGGTCAACCACGCACGTGGGCTCGCGGGTGGCTGCAGGCGGTCGAGGGCGCCCTTGGGCGCCCCTTGAACACTTGTGGGCGACCCCTGGGCGCCCTTTGGCGGCTAGCACGGGCGCTGGCCACCCAAGTAGGCCTGAAAAATGCCCCTTTTAAATGACTTTTCATCTTCTATATGAATCAAAGCACTCTGAACCTGGCTATGATACCATTATTGGGTTCGGTGCCTTGGTTTGTCCACGAAAAATATGTTTCCATGGATGCAGAAGCATGTGGATCAATTCACAATCAATCTTCAAAATAAAACATTGAATGTACCTTGTGGGAAACTCATTTCACCCTTTACTTTGCCGCTCTGAGATTGTTCTGAAGCCCTTCACGCGTCTGGCCTCTAAAAGCATCCACACAATCACTCGGCACTTGGATCTCCTCGTCTTCTTCTTTTATTCTTATTGAAAATAGAGAAGATCTCTTCACCATGAAGACACTCTCCCTTGGAAGAGTGGAGAAGAGAATGGAGAAAGGAGGGGCTTTCCAATCAGGCTTGCATGGGTGCTTAAAATGAGACCCCTTTCCTTCTTTATATTTCACTTAAGGTTTTTTCTTAAAAACACAACAAAGTAAAATATATCCAACAATGCCCTTAAGACATTGTGTGTGTGACCCTGTAGGACCATGTATCATTCTAGTTAAAACCTTTAGTGTCCCAACAACATTTATTGAGCAACCTTATTATTTAACTATATCAACATATAGATTAATTAACTAAGGATCAATTAACCCAATTCAGCCCTTGGGGTGCCAAGCTACACCTCGTGCTCTAGAAGATACCGAGAAGTCTCAAAATTTCTCAAGAAACTTTTAGCGTCATCGGTTATCGTATATGTATAATCCATCATCCGCGCGAGACTCTCGAACAACTTAGGGTATGACTTATCATCAAACCCTTATCCATCATTCGATTAGTACTGATGCGTAATGGGGATCATTGGAGAATGCCTTCTCCAATATCCTCACTACCTTGGCTAGGAATTTTTCGAGATTATCTTCCTTGAGTCAATCTCCTCTTATACCGAGGGCGGATGATCCTGTCTTGATATGCTTCTTACTATATCAGACCTATAACTTATTTGAATCCATGATTAGAGGCTCCTAAGTCATAGTCAAAATGTAGTCGTCCCCTCACGAAATGTCCTTGGTGTCTCAGGTAAGTTAATACAACCATAACTTGAATCAACCTTACTGACGTTTAGGTATAATATCATTCAGGGATTTGTATGGATCAATTCAGTGAACTCTTTCTCCAAAGAGCACCCACTATCTGTCCTTAGTGTCACCACACTAATAGCTACAGGATTAGCTATATGTCCTTAGTATAAGTAGGATCAGCTAGTACTATTCTATCCAGATAATTCAATGTCTGTCTCGACTATCCATCGAATAGGAATATTTAGACTACATGTTTAAAGACTAGAGATTACTGTATTTTGATTTCATCATAATCCACTAAGTCATTGCACGTATTCATAAACTTTATTATAATAATGAATGCAAATATTTTATTCAATAAACTTAAATAAACATAGAAGTGTGATTCGCTTGACGGTCGCATAATATCCATCATTTTCCATCCACTCGACGGATTGTAAAATAACGCCAGGAAGGGCGAAAATCCACCTTGTAATTGCCCTAACCCTAGTTGGCCAAGAATGACATAGAAAACCTTGGAATTAAATTTTTTCTGCAGTTCTTGAGTTAATCTGGTGAGTTTCTTCTTTCCTCTCAATATTCAAAAACCAACCATGGGCGAAATATTCATGCTCTAGAGGAGTTATTGAGAGCAGAGCATCATCTTCGTTCAAGAGTGCAATCTGAAATGATAAACAAATTAGATAAGTAATCTACCATTGATAGGATCTCATTTAGATTGAATATATTGTTACCTACATTCTATTCAACAATAATATCCAGTTTCCCTTCATGATCTTGCTTCCCTCAAGAGAAAATCAAAATAAGAAGAGTTAGTATTTTCTTTCCATCCATTTCTTCACTTAGATATTGATCCTTTTTAGGGGATCATGCCCTAAACAACAGAATCATTCTCATCATGCATTCAGTTTATCTGAATCTTCAGGAAAAAGGTTCAGATTGTTTGATTCCCTTCTCTCTTTAGCATCCTCTCTCTATTAATTAGGCATTCCATTCCTTCCTTCCATTTCTTGCTCCAAGAACTGTAAACTAGATTTTGAGGACAATGGCCTCCCTATGGATCAACCCGTTCTCATTATATAATTTCTATATTTTGAAAAAGGAATTTTCTAAATTTTATTGCATACGCTTAAATCCAAAGGACACAATTAAACTTGCATTTAATCACACCATTTTTAGGCTTACAAACATGTGACGTAAGATGCAATATGTTTTCAAGATTCTTATTAGATTCAGGTGGACTGGCAAACATCATGCCAAAATCTAGTTATGATAAATTCAAGATTAGAGACATTGAGCCTACATTTTCAGAATAACAGCTTGTTGATGGATCTTTTAGATAGCCTTGTGTAAAGTTAGATTATATCATTTTGAGAGTTCAGAATTGAAGAAAATATACATTTTATTGCAGTAGATGGAAAGAAGAGTCTAATTGAGATTCTTTCTCCAACCATTTGGGCTGAAAATTCCAAGCCATAGAAATTCAGCAACAGATTAGGATAAATGAATTGTGGAATCTAAATGGCTACTAAGGTAGAGTTAAATATAGATAGACTCATGCAGTATCTTCATGATGATCATGAGTAACTTTTGTGTGTGTGACTTATGGAAGATAGTGATAAATTTAGGCCAATTATTCTTAATTATAAAGCAAAAAATCAAGAGGGCATGACTAATAAATGTAAAGATCATGCTAATTTTAGTAGTGATTAAAAATATTCAATATAGTTATTTCAATTAAAATGATCCTAAAAAACAAATTTATGTTACTAAAGCTTCAAAAGATTTATTGCACTCTTAGAATAGGTTTCCAATTATTCTTGATTTTATCGCATTTTAACATAATGATCTGACATTAGTTTCATTCAAAACAAATTTACAAATTATAAATATTCATTTAGATTTGTTTGAATATGTTGGGCTTTGTCATATCTTTAAAAAAGATATTTTTATTTTACATATGTTTTGGTTCATGGAACTTTTGTGATGTTAAATTAATAAATAAAATATTTTTCAATTTCAGGAAATATAGTTCTGAATTTACTTAAATATTTGAAATAAATCTGTTGTTTTTTCATTCCTATAATTTCATTCATCACTAGCAATTTACCAAGCAACACGGAGGAGAGAAAGAAACCAGATGAGAGAGAAAACTAGATGGCTAAAAGTGCTCCAAATTGAAACACTGACAACATTCATATTTTCAGAATGAAATTTAGAGGGTGGTTCCATATTTACTTTGTATATCATCCACCATCTTAGTCAGTTACCCCATCCTTATAAAAAGCCAGTGATGGATTTTGTTCCTAATTATGATTAGCAGAGAGATTGATGATTCAAATCTCATTTGGGTCTGTTATTGACTCCAGTTTAAGACATGAAGAAAAAGCATCACTCGAGTCAGTGGGCACATGACAACGATGATCAAGTGACTTTTGTCTTTATTTACTCACGTCTTAGTCCTTTTTCCAAAGTTATCCTTGTCGATAGCCTAGGATTTTATTATCATGCATGCAACCTCCAACTAAGTTGTTCATTGTCGTGTACCTGCCTTCATCCCTCACCCCCACCCCGCCACTCATCAGGGAATATCTATCTTCATCTTCATGGCATAAAATTATAATAAACCTCCTGAAATCATTCTATAAATTATAAATAACTTTGGATAAAGAAGACAGTGAATAATAATATAATTCTTTTGAATTACTTTTCATTAGTGTTATTTTAATATTTTAGATGAAATTTCTGAAATATATAATAATATATATATATAGATTAAAGCCTTATATCATGTATTCAATACTTACTCTCGATGTATTCAAACCTTCTGATGAACCATAACCTAGGGTTAAGTATGGTGTTTCGGGATTCTGGTTTATATAAGAATATTTATAATATTCCTAATGACCATAGGCCGAGTAAGAGTCTAAACTGCAGTAAACAAGTATCAAATAGTGAAATTTATCTTGAGTTTCTATTTTTTATTTATTTTTGGAATTAAATCATATTTCATGAAAGTAAAGTAGTAAACGGTAATTAATAGTTCTAGGAAAATCATAAATATAAGTCCTATTTAACCAAATTAATTCAAATGTAATAGAATAAATTTCAGAATTTTGATATATATTTCTAATAGAAACATACAAGATAATTTGAATTTGATACTTTAGCCAGTGTTTGGTGGTGCAATTAATGTTTGATGGTGATTGACGTGAGTGGAGTGGAATGAATGAAAGAGATACCATCAATGCTTGTGACAGGATGAAGGCAGATTCCCAGAAATGAGTGATGGAGTAGGATTAAATGATGATGATTTTACCGATGTATGTGTGATGGAGATGCAGGAGGCTACATGCCAACGAGTGGCAGAGTTGGAGCTGGCCTTTCGGATGGTGCCCTCTAGGATAGTGGGGATAATTATTCATGAAAATGACAAAGACATAAGTCAACAAGGATAAACATCACATGAACCTGATCATCATATGCCTAAGGGGCCGAGTGGTACTTTTTCTTCACATATGTTTATCTGAACCTCACTCCGTCAATCCATCATTCTTAGAGTGCAACTGTAAACCAACAAAAACGTTAACAAGAAAATCACTACGGTAATCGTAATTAGGAACAAAACCCAGTTGTGCCTTTTTACAAGGACTGAGGGTTCTATTTCTAGACGGAAGATGATGGATGATTAGAGGAGGGAAACATGTGACTGCCCTCAAAGTTTAGCCCAACATTCTCTCTAGACTATAAGATATCATCACTTTAATTTGGACCAATCTAAGCCATCGAATCTTATCTCTCCTTCAATTTTTATTGTGGATTGCTAGCATGTCATGCACTTCTAAGAGCAAAAATGTCAAAATGTTCATTCAAAAAATTTAAATAGATTTAAAGTTGTATTTTCTGAGTTATAATATTATTTATGAAATCTATTAAAATAATTAAAAATACAGAAAAATCAGAATCTCATTTTAATATTTAATAAACCCATCAAAGTCTATGAAAAAATCTAAATGAATATTTAATAAATAAAAATTATTTTATTTACAAATTAATGTCAGAAAAAATGTAATTCTAAACTAGGCAAAATATGAAATTCATTAATAAGTGGCAATATATAATTTTAAGTGTTAATAACATGCATTTATGACGATTTGAATGTGAATATGCACATAAAAGACATTAAATGACTACTAAAAATAGCATGTTATGTAGAGTGTGACAACTATGAGATCTATTAAAATAATTAAAAATACAGAAAAATCAGAATCTCATTTTAATATTTAATAAACCCATCAAAGTCTATGAAAAAATCTAAATGAATATTTAATAAATAAAAATTATTTTATTTACAAATTAATGTCAGAACAAATGTAATTCTAAACTAGGCAAAATATGAAATTCATTAATAAGTGGCAATATATAATTTTAAGTGTTAATAACATGCATTTATGACGATTTGAATGTGAATATGCACATAAAAGACATTAAATGACTACTAAAAATAGCATGTTATGTAGAGTGTGACAACTATGAGATCTATTAAAATAATTAAAAATACAGAAAAATCAGAATCTCATTTTAATATTTAATAAACCCATCAAAGTCTATGAAAAAATCTAAATGAATATTTAATAAATAAAAATTATTTTATTTACAAATTAATGTCAGAACAAATGTAATTCTAAACTAGGCAAAATATGAAATTCATTAATAAGTGGCAATATATAATTTTAAGTGTTAATAACATGCATTTATGACGATTTGAATGTGAATATGCACATAAAAGACATTAAATGACTACTAAAAATAGCATGTTATGTAGAGTGTGACTAACGATATCCGTATGTGTTATCCATACGCAAAAAAATGTCAAACGTGGACGACATTTGTGTCAGATATCAATCATGGATATTGTTATGACTTAGTTAACGGATAACGGTTCTGGAAATTGTTAGTGTGATAACAATATCGGATGTCGATATCGTTAAGAGGATAAGAGATATGATATCGTCTACAATATCGGAACGGATAACGGATTACAAACATGGTTCACCTGTTTTGATAAAATTTATTATATGAAGTTGTATAGGAAAAATCATACTAAATGATGAAGCATGGATGCCATTGTTGAGTTTGAGAAGATTTTTGGAAGTCGTAGACTGCTTATTGCTGATATCGACATCCGCAACAAAATTAACAACAACCAACACATAGATGCACATTATAAAAGATTAACGGTAACTAATGTTCCACATGAATGTAAAGTTGAGGAACTCAACCAAATGTACATTATAAAAGTGAAGATGGTCCTTAAACAACTAAACATAACAAACATCATAGGTTCTCATTCCACAAGCCATCCGTTTCTGCGGTCATCTCTTTTCGGATGTTGCATTTTATGGATGCTACATGCGACTTGAAACTCGACAAAATTAATCATTGCTGGGGTAAAGTTCTAGTGGATCCAATAGGTGTGGTCTACCAATGGCTCAGAAAATGGATCACAGCTCACTGTGATGTGTGGCTCTGGTATGGGCTCACTTGAATTGAAGTGAAGGCTTGCAAGGATTTGTATCGTACTGGCATCAATCAACTCAATTTGCTCTGGTGAGAATTGAGGGGCATTGAAAGTTTTGTCTTTGTTATTTTTGCCAGACCATCCATTACTATCGATGTCATCTTCAAAGTCAGAGCTGATGACATGCACAGTTGAGGCTTGCGGTTTCTTTGCCAGGCGTTGAACGAGTAGGCGCATGCTCCAACATGGAAGGTGTCGATGTTCTATTGCTAGTTCATCACCTGACGTCATGGCACTTGTCGTGGTATATATGGCTTAGGTAATATTGGGTGTATTATAAAGTAAAAATTATCATACGTCAAACAAGCTGTAGTAAATAAAGTATAGTAAGAAAAGAGTACTAAAATACTAAAGTGGTATGTGTAGTAAGCAAATACTAAAGTGTCGTAAGACAATGAACTTGTAGTAAGAAAAGAGTACAGAAAATACTAAAGTGGTAAGTGTAGTAAGAAAATACTAAAGTGTCGTAAGACGATGAACTTGTAACAAAACAAGAGTACTGAAAAGTTTGTGTTTGGGGAAAAGGTTAGATTCGTCTTCACAACGCTGCACGGACTTCATCATAAATCCCATGTAATGCAGCATCACAAGAGTCCTACTGCTCGAAAGCTACCACGACATCTGAAATAAAGAGCCATGTCAATTTACCATACATATGTATAACATATTTAAAGATAAATTAGAATCATACCTGATGTATCTGGCTCAACATCAATGTCACCATCGAGGCAAATATCATACCATTTAGTTTTTCCTCCTCGACACTAACACTTTACATAGACATGCGCATCAATACTCATCCCCTCCAAACGCGATCTCTCATAAGTGACAACTACTCTACCAGCGAAGAACAACTATTCTGAGGAAACACTTATAGCAGGCACTGATAGAAACTCAAGTTTATTTTCTGATAGTGATGTATAGACAAGAACACCCTTAGTTCCCCGCCAGGCACATGCAAAGTCTCCCCCTCCTTGGTGTGTTGTACGTACGAATGTCTCCATTTCCTCCAATGGGAAAGCTGGTGTGGTTGTTCTTGTAGACGGTTCGCTGCTAAGGGCCTTTTTGACCCAAGCTTTTGATGGTTGTTGCTATGGGGGCATGGTTGTATCACGTCAGTCATGGGAAGATGTCGGTGTGGTAGGGAGAATTCCTCGAACAAAGAATATGACCTTCAAATATGATGCCTCGTCAAACACTAACCCCTTGCAAAATGGTTCAAGTAATGAGGCAGCTAGGACGGCATCGTTGTTCCACAACAGCTTCTCATATTCGGCTAGTTTAATCTACATGGCGACAACTGCATGCTCCAATGATGCCCGTTCATCCTATGGCAGTCTCTTGCTGGTGAGCAGCGTGGACTCAACAGTCTGCTTCATGACGTCGTCCATGTGTCGTGCTAATACTTGCATGAGGAGGATATCCCCAGTGACAGACTCCTTCGATCTGCTAACATGATCGGTTGTGTACGTGAAAGGTCCCAGTAAGAAGGCAAACTTTTTAAGCAACTCCCATTCATTACGCGAGATCTTCATCTAGCTACCCTAGTCATGAAGAATGCAGCCCCTACATCAATCACATCCCGTTTGGCAATAGCTTCTTCTAGCATCTGGTGCATGCTACTCCATTGTGTCAGGTAGTCAAGTGAGGGTAATCTAGGCTTTAATTTATGTGTCCTGCAGAAATCAGCATACTATATCTACTAATTTGTTGATCGACGGATAGCTCAAACTAATGATCTTACTTTAGTCCCTATGTCCCCAAGCAAACTGCTGCGCTACTGCAATGAGATGTCCTCTTCGCCCTCCTCCACGTTTGATTCACTGTCATACATATTGGCAGTCATGCCAATATCACTCTCCTCCTCGACTATGGGTGTCGTAGTGGGTATACAAAAGCTCTTCGGTGTAGTTTGAACGACAATGTTTGCTATATGTGCGATGCATGGAACGTGTCACTTGGCAATGAACCCTATGCTCCTTCCACGCAATCTTCTTCCTAATATGGCCATCATTCTTTTGTTGCTTGATGCGTTTTCAATGGTAACGGCACATAACTGCAATGGAAAGCACATTAAACATTAGAGTGTACATTGAAAAGTATCAAATACAATATTCCTAACATTACTCACCTTTGAGTCAAGTCCATACTCTTCAAGAACCTCATCAAGAATTTCTGTCATAGACTCCCCGTCGTGGTTCTGACAAAGCTCGCGAACGGCAAGGACAAGTTCACAATACACCCAACGAGTGTCGATCCAATGAACTATTATGCCCAATAGTCAACAACCATTTTCTATCGTCAACCATTAGCTGTCACCGCCACACGGTCGAGATTTGCTAATGTGCGAATGATCTCTATCTTCATCCTCTCAAACAACTTCATTGTCCTTGCCTTGATGGCTTAGGCACTCGGTGAGGGTACCTCACTCTGTGTGGAAAATCTCCATGTCTCCTCCCAAGCATCTATATCAACCCAATGCCATGGCAAGCTTGTGCAACAAACTAGTCCACTAATGATGTCCTTGGTCTCTTTTGGTGTTAGGCCCTCAAACTCACCTTCTATCGAAGATATCTGATGTCATGTCGTCTCCTAAGTCATCTATACATCGTTGCATACTAGTTCTGCCATCAAGCCCATCATGTTCTTTCAGATGAAAAAATTTGAAATGACGCCAAAAGACGTTTGTACTACCGTCTATTGGGCGCTTCAGATGAAACACCTTTGTCACATTCTTCGTGCGACAAATTTCACACTCGTATGTCGAATCCTCAATTGTGAAGTACTATAGAATGGGTGATCTTTTTTCTCGTCCACGGGGCTCCAACACATCAGCAGTATGCTCTGTTGGTAATTCCTCAAATGCCAACTATTCATCTATTTGAGGTAAAGTGCTCTCTACCGTTGTCATGGCAACTGCTTGGTTGAAGTGTAAGGTGTATGTTTAATGTATGGATGTTAAAAAAGGGAATCTAAATAGTATTTTGAAAAATAAAATATTTCCATAAATAAGATTGCAAAAATAACATAGACGGTCTATTAATTCCAATGATGACTTCATGGTTGTCGCACATTATGACTTGGAATTTGGAATTTGATGATAGACAAATAGCACCAAAAAATAGATGATGCTTTTACTATAAATAAACATGTATAGACTGCATAGAACCTGCTTCATTTGATGGACAAATAGATGATGTGGTATATAGGTATGTAGGTAAGAGGGAGAGAGAGAGAATGAATGAAATGCAAAGAATGAGAAATCGCAGGAGGATTAGACGATAGAGTGCAAGATAGAATTCTCTTACAATTGCACGTCAAGTGACAAAGTAGTTTCAAGATCCTTCAATAATTGTTTGAGAAGGCTAAATATTTGTGTTTAATGAATATTGTGATGGCTGAAGTTGTTTGAGAAGAAGAAGATATCACCCATCGGGCAAAACTGGCTGATCCTTGTTTGGGAATGTAAAATGGTTAGAAAGTGTCATGAATTTTTTTTGCATATCATTTTTACTCCTTATTCCCATGCATTGGGTCTGGGGGAATTCACATAAATTTTGTTTAATTTATCTAGAATAAAGTAAACAAAATTTATAGAATGCACAATAAATCACATACTCGGCATATAAATCACACCAAGATTGTGAGAGCTCGCGATCGAGAGATCGCGAGAGTCTCTACCAGCTCACACGGAAGTTGTGGTGTGGCTAGCAAGTACCGGTGATATAGATTTATGCATGTGCGGCGGTATGCAATGCAACATTATGAATAATGAAAAACAATATTCATACGTACAGATCAATGCATGATGAACCATTGTTGGGTGGAGGACAGATATGAAGCGAGGAGAACCCTCGTCATCATATAGATCTAGCGACAACGTCTTCAACAGCTCCAAGTGGTCTTCAGCAATTGTCTTCAATAGATGGCTCTGGCATCTTCAACCTTCAGCTGTTCTTCGAGCAGCAACTCTTTGCCAGCACTTCTAGCTCCGTCTCCAGCAGCTACTCCACCAACAGCTCTTCCACCAGCTCCTTGGCCACCTCCAGCTCCACCAGCAAAATCGCAGCCCTAGTTTGAGTCAGAATCGAAGCCCTACTAGAGGAAAACAAATTGGACCCACGTATTGGGCCAACAAAACATAAATATTGTTGGCCCATTACGAATATCTTTCCTGTTATCTGATATCCGTACGCGATATCAGATAATGAAACACTGAAATCCATTATTCCAATGAACAGAGATGGATAACGCACCTGTAACAGATAACATCCAAAATTATTTCTGTATTCTGACATCGATATCCGACATCAAATATCGGATATCGATTATGATAATGCAGATAATGAATGAATGTTAAATGAATCTGTTATGTATGGCAATTGCCTTGCTTACCTGATATCACATTTCGTATCTGTTATATATAATAATGCAGATATTCGGATACATGCGCCCAGTTTCGTATCTGTTATCTGAAGAGTCACGCCCTAATGTTACGTATGACAATTGCCTTGCTTACCATGTGCTCATAAGGAAAATTAAAAATAATGTTGCATAAACCAGATGAGTTGAACGATATATTTGACTTACATTTCTGGTTCATCAAGTGAGGCTCTAACCCACCTGAATTTCTGTTATTTAAATTGAGAAGGTAAAGGTTTTATTTGACTTACATTTCTGGTTCATCAAGTGAGGCTCAAAACCCACCTGAATTTTTCTCTCAACTAAAACTTCAAATAAAACCTTTACCTTCTCAATTTAAATAACATTTCCTTAGCCCTAATGAAAATTTATATGTCATTATTTCAGCTATTTAAACTACTAAACAAAAACATGATTAAATAGATGTTCTGAAGAAGCACAAATATCAAGGAATTCCATCTCATATATGTGAACATATCAGTGTTCTTGAAGAGAATTCCATGCCATCTACAGAGATTCAAAGGAGGTTAAACCCTCACATTTGAAAGCATAAATTCTTAAATGGTTCAAAGGTGATGTGATTAATGTTATTTGAAATATTTTTTGGTCAGTCTAGTGCAAATAGTACCCAAAAAGACGGATCACTGTAAAGGAAATGAAACGAGGAAGTGATTCAAACCGAGGTAGCTTCTCGATGGAGAGTAAGTATAGATTAGATAACACTTAATTACGAAGAAATATCATTATCATTTACCCGTTATAGATCAGATTCTGGAATAACATTTTGGAGAAAATTATTAATCATTTTCTTTATGGTTATTCAGGTTAGAACCATATTAATACCCTTCTTAATAATCATGAAACAAAGGTAAAAATCATTTTCACAGTACTCAATAATATGTAAGTATGTTCAAAGCATGAAATTGAAATGATGGGCCTTGCTGTGCTACAAATAAAATATTTGTCTTCTAAAAATCATAAATTTACTCTTGCAAATTGATCATCATCATTTTTGAGATATTTCCTTGTACAGAACTGAAACATGACCTTAGTTGGATGATCTGAATGATTACTTCTTAAAATTACTCATCTAGTGGTTTTTTACCGTCTTGAAAGCCTTCAGTTTTGTTTTCATTTCTTAATTTTTTTGTCTAGCTACATTAGTGTGCTTAGGCTTGTATTTCTAGAGATAGGTTGGATCTTATTGTTCTCGGTTGTCCCACAGCTAAGAGTACTTGGGGTCTTTCCTTCTCATGGTTCCCTTATCTAGTTTTAACTGTGTTAAGTACACGAAGAATGACCTGCCACATGGTTCCCTCATTATTCCTTTTAACATTAGCATTGGCTAGATTATTGCTAATTTTAACAGAGAGCCATTCATCAAGCGTGTGAAACCTCCTCATATATTGAACTCCAATGACTCTTTGCGAGAATTCCAAAAAAAATTCTTGCTCCACATAAACATTAAGTAATTGAGTTGATACTGCCACATCCATATCATGAGTAGCTGAAGCAAGTGAATGATTTGAAATTAAAGTCATTTCATATAGTCAAACTTATATATAGATAGGGTGCCTCACAATTCAAAAGTCTCTCTCTGGCTGAAGAATATGCCTGCACTTGGGCCATCGTAGAAATATAGATAGGTCAACGATGGAACATACAACAAAAATTGACAACAGCTTTTTCTTACACGTTCACTATCGTTACATACACAAGCACTCTTTTAACTGTGCAACAAAATTACCAATAACACGGCTCTCCCACTTGAATTACCTTAGCCACTGCAATGCTATTCCATAATATTTATTGGAAAAGTGGAAAGGCACCATGATGTTTTATTTTTACTGAGAGTTGGATTGAGGGAGGCTTTCATTTTAATCTGAATCAAGAAAGCTTTCTGAAAACTCCATTAGGTGGGGGCAATTTTACAAATGGGTAATGAAGTAAATGAACATGAAGATGAATGTTAGGAAGTAAATGAAGATGAAGGTGAATATTAGAAAGTCAATGAAGGTGCAATTTCACGAGCAAGACCAGAGTGATGGATAAAGAATATGAAGATTTAGAATAACAAAACTATGTTATGTTGAGCATAAGAACTACGTAGAAGACTTCGTTTCTGCTCTTCCCACTATTAAATCACATTTTTATCAATGCAAAGGAAGGGTGGGAAGCCAGTACCATGAGTCTGTCCCACGCATCTATCTAGAGGCAAGTATAGTTCACTGGTTCCATTGAATGCTCCTATGTCTCAGCAAAGATCGTGTGACTGTGCAGTTATGCGTTGGATGCTTTGCCATGGAAAACCTAGTTCCCATTCTTTTTTGGTGCACTCACTTTGTATCTATGACACACAAGGACGGACATGGTGGGAAGCAGTGTCGTCTCTATCCAGCCGATCATTTTGTTGGAATCTCACATTCATGCCTCGTTTTACTGCAATTTGTGGATGCACTTGTAGATATGTAAGTCTTAGTAGGACATTGGATCTACTAGTTATAACCATCTATGATATATTTTTCTTTTCACCACATTCCATTTGTTGTTGTCATATTTCATATCCCATATCTGCCTCTTGCAAATGCCGAACCTCTGAAATAAACCCCCGATTACCCTCTAAACAATCACCATAAGGTAAATCTTGAAGACACTTTGTACTCTATTAATTTCTTAGTTCCTCTAGCTGGGTGGGTGCCCACCAATCTCAGCCATAACCTCGTGAAAACCATATTTGCAGGTCTCCCTACAGGTGGCTCAGGTCATTCGAGGTGGCCCAACCCTTTATAGATGTAGTAAAATTGAGATTGCTTCTAAATGCTCCTAACATCGAACCTAAAGTTAAACCCACTCATTAACTCTTTGAAACCTTTTCAACAATGAATGAGCCAATCATGTTGAACCTTCCATTTTTTTCAAATGTTCTGGCATCCTAGGGCTCTTCCATTGTCCAGGCTTTCGTTTCTTATGAACCTATGTGTTGCTCTCTTGGCACATGCATACAACGCTTTGCACCTGCAACATCTTTGTGAGATGGTCTTTGCTAATTGCGCAATCCTCCCTAATTGTTGGCTTTATGGTTGAGTCGTCCCTTGCTACCGCATCATGTTAAGTGCTAGGTATGACATGATATTGTGTTGTTGACTTGACAACATGTGAGTTACGTAGTCCACTATGTCAAGATGTGAGGTACATGTGGTGATGATCACCCCGAAGTATGTGCTAGCACCCTTCATGTGCATTCCAAGACCTCTCTAGACTTGTGAAAACCAAGGTGGTGATATACTCACCCCATTCATCTGACCAGATGTGTGGATAACAAGGCCACCTTCACAATCTTCTCCCTTTGATCCCAAAAAGTAAGTTTGGCTCTCTTGAGTTTCTCAGCTGCCTTGCATCTTTCTTGTGTTGTGCTCATGGTACACTAAAGAACCTCCACAATGTCGAGGGACTGAGATATGCATAGCTGGTGGCATAAGAGCATACTCGATGTCAATGGCTTCCTATCACACTAGAGTAATTCAACATGTGGTTTTTCACGTTCCACCACTCTTACATTCATTTCCAATACTGATCGTGAAACAACATGAGCAAAAGAATCTTGAGGTCTAAAACTTTATGTGAACCTTTTTATTTGAATGTTCCAAGATGTCATGGAAAACTAATTTTATGTTAAGAAAGAGATTGCTCATCCAGATCTTGTCTAGTACCACAAACCAGTAGTAAAAATCCATCTTATTATATGCCTCATAACCTCTCGTAAACTCATGCCTTGCATACAAGTGAAGTGCTATTGGAGAGAATAATGCTCACTAAGCAATGATTGATGAAGTCAGTCCCCTTGATTGTTCTACAAAGAATGATAATGGCACCCATAAACCTTGACATCGTAAGCAGCATCTTCTTTTCATGAAATAGACATGCGCCCTGCATCAAGGGCATGTGTTGAAAGACAAAATTATAGCAAAAGAAATACAAATTTTAGTTGCTTTTTGCTTATTATTCTCCACCGATTGGTTGCAACCAGTTAGCAATATTGCTTTAAAGTATAAATACGAGTAGTATCTTATCTTGGAAGTGGTGGTGTACGAAGAGTGTTGTCCTCTCTCCCTTCATTGAAATAATGTAAATTAACGAAGCGTATATGTTAGGCGCAAAGCATCAGCAGTCTTTGGAAAAATCAGTGAGAAAGGAAAGTCCCCATCCTGAAATAAATAATAAATGAATGGAAATAGGACATATGATTGATTGATTTAAGTGGCTGGTGTGGTGATAAAAAATAAGTGCTGGTTCCAGTTATTTTCCTCTCTTGTAATGCATGTGTCCCATGCTAAATAATAATGGGCCACAAGCACCTTTGGAGACGGTGATGACCTTCTTTGAGAACATCTCTTCCTTCTTATAGATGACCAATGTGCTCTCAGTAGGGCTTGGTGTAGAACACTTTATTTTGCAACAGTCATGGTCTGTTTTGTATAAGTAATCAAAACTCCCCTCCATTTTTTTATCTCGAAGAAAAAAAAACCCGCACTCCTAAAGTCCTGCCTAAATTAGCTCCTATTCTATCTAATGTTAAGCAGATTTTGCTCTCCATTAAGAGGGGGAGATGGACGGACAACCATTGAGAATAAAATGCAAGGCATGTGTGGAAGAAAATAGGCAGACACCTGGAGCTGGAATAATCAGCACAAAAGCCTTCTTCATCAAAAAATGCTCATAGAGAAAACGGGGACATAAAGAAGAAAAAGGGGGAAAAAAGAGATATGCCACAAAAGTGATGTAACAACAATCAAATCAGTGTCCTTGACATGAAAAGATGATTTCCTAACCATTGGATGAATGAGACAAAAAACATTCTTGCTCCACTGCTCGTAAACTAACATTCCATCTCCGAGACGAGAATAGAAGTGGTTCTCTTTGTTTATATACAAATTTGATACTTTTGTTTGTTTTTTTATTGATGCTTTAAAATTGCCCCTTTTCATCCTCTTTTAACATACCATGAAATAAGAAAGAATGGGTTAGAGATTAAATCATTGGTAAAAATGTTAAGAAGTTAAAGCCAACAAAAATAATGTCTTTTAACATAAAAGGTTGCCTTTAGAGAATTATTTTCTTGATAATGTTGTGTTATAATTTTACAATAATCTATGGCACTAGAGATTGATTTAGCACATGTTAGAATAGTAGTATAACAGAATCTTCCCTAGGGACCCCTTCATGGTTATTTGGAAAGCCCTTATGTACATAAAATCTACTATACACGCTAGGTTACATTCTACACCCAACTAATGAATTTTAGTGTGACCGGTAGGTTCTGATATACCAGTTGTGTTGGTAACATTGAGTATTGTTCTGCAAGACTACCTTGATTCAGCATTTCAATAGAACAAACAAAACAGCCCAATAATAACTTAAATAGTGGCCCTTAGACTTTCGTATAGTTGACTCAACCTATTACAAGACTCAAGGCTTATTTGACTCATGTTGGGAACTTGGAACCCTTTTCTAGTGGGATGTAGGCCTGAGTGGTTTTGGTACTTTTTCACCAGTAGTAATACTTCATTAGTGAGTGCTTGGACAATCTTGTAGTAGGGTGGGTACACATAAGTCTTTTGGCCATCTCCCCTTGTACACCGTACGTGCAGGATCACATCATCCTAAGTGTCTCACCTGTACTTTGTACCTGAAGTAAAACTGAGACTGCTCAACTTCGCCGATCCCGCTTGTAAATGCTATAGTCGAATCGGCTCGTAAATGAGAAGCTTGCCTTTGTCAATTGACAAAACTATTTTATTTATCTATTCCCAAATGCTCATAAACTCATGCGTCCAATACCATACTTCAAAGTAGAACATAAAATTCATTATTCTAAATCAGAACTTATGCCTCTCTACCTTTTTCCAACTGAAGTCGTACTGGGCCAATTGATAGCTGATAGAACAAATACATCGCAGAGCATCATTTGAGTCTAAGTGAACAAATCCATTAATTTCTACGGTCATACTGATAAGCCTAAAAATGCACGTAATTATGTCGTTGATTTCGGGTTGAGACTTATACAATAAAATTTATAATTTTCCTTAATCACTAAATATTGAATGTAGATTAAGCAAGGGGTCGAACCACAGGGAGGCAACAAATAAGATTTTTTAATGAATTAATTCAAAGATGAATTAATTTTGCAATTAATAAATCTTAATTATGCTTAATAATGTTTTTAATTAATCAAAATTAAGTAATACTTAATTTGATTTTGAATATTTTGGTCAGAAAGCTCAAGATAGAAATATTTCAATTTTAAGATCAGTTTAATTCAGATTCTTAATTTCCCAAATATTATAAAATTTTAAGACAATTTTTATGAATTAAAATTTGGAATTTAATAATCAAGAAAGGGATTTTTAAATTGGACTTCAAGATGGATGAATTTTCGAATCAAATTTTATTTTTAGGTTTTTTATATATTAAATTAAATTCCTAAACAATAAAAAAAGAAATCTAGTGGGAGAAACTAGACAAATTAACCTAGAGAGAGAAAATAAACAATTTAGGGAAAAGATGAAATCCGACCCTAAATTAAAAATCTAATGAAGCAGAAATGTTCTAAATTGATGTAGAATTAAGGATAAAAAATCAGATCTTGAATCAGAATCAAAATGCAGTGCTAATTTCATTCAAAACCAACTTCTAGGGCATGTACATTTCGCCCATGCCTTGGCGTTTTAGAATCGTTCAAGAAGAAGATTGAAATACAAATCAGAAACTTACAACTTTGAGTGCAGAATCAAGAACTGTCGACTTCCAAAGCATCCCTTGTGTCCTTCTTGGCCAATTCTTTGGAGAGAGCTTCAAAAAGTGATTTTTCACCCATTTCTAGACTCCATTGTAGAGGGAGAAAAGATAAACCTACCCTCAAAATTTCAGCCAAATCAGACGTCTAGATCTCAAGATATCAAGGTTTTAGTGAGGGTAAATCTAGGCCGTTGGATCGTTTTATTATCTAAAAAAATCCAATTTTTCTGATTGGCTGAGCCTCTTCTTCATTGTTTTTTCTGCCCTTGGATCGTGTGTCGACATGTGTTTGCGCGCTTCAAACGGCCGTAATCATTGGAAGGTGATTGGCCTCTTTGAGTGGCTATAAAGAAGCCACGTCGCTCCTTTTCTTTTATTTTTCTTAAAAAACACAAAACGATAACTCAAGCCGCAATGTTTGACTGTGTCATTCTAAAAAAATAATTAAGACTGGAGGTAAGCTTACCGTTATCTAAAGCTCTCTAGTTTAAAAAAAAATGCGGCATTGATTTTTGCGTGCATTTTAATGCACGCGGCGAATCGACGCCGCATACATGAATAATAAATAAAAGAAAATAAGACTGTTTGCACATGCTTGTCGGTTTCCGCATGCATTAATACATGCGGCAACTCGACGCCGCATGCACGGGGCTTAACGCACGTGCATGTCGGTGGCTTTATATATATATATATTCAATCGATTTTTTTTTCTCTCTCTCCTTATTATTTGATAATAATCATCCAATCATTCGCCCGAATTTTGGGCGAATGACGTGGATGCCCTTTAGTATTTATATAAATACATTATAAAATTCCAAATAAATTAAATATGTATTAATTAAATATATAAAAATCATTTCTTGGCTATATCGAGGTCAAAAAATTATATAAAAATATGGAAAATTCCAGAAAAAATTTGAATAGCCCTTACCAACCTTTAGCCAAATATTGAAAAAATATTTCTTTACCAAAATGAAGTCAAATTCCATGTAATAAATGATAAAAAATAGAAATAATAATAAAATGAAAGTGTAAGTGATTTATCTTTATTTTAATATGATAACATGCAGATATAGTCATTAAAACACACAAATATAATGTGAAATTCATTAATTAGTCATGTTAATTTGCAAGTTATCACATACTCACTCAAAATACCAAAGGTTCTGATTCCTTAGATTCGAAACTTCTCTTATAATTACAAAGTTTTGGTGGGTGACTTTTCAATCCACCATAGTTAGGAAATGGAGAAATAGCTTAGTCGGTTATATAGTCTGTCACACCAGAAGTGGAGGTTTCTAAATCCTGTTTTTCCCACCTAACCAGTTTGGTCTTCACTAGAAGCTGCCCTAGCATTCAGTACAAATCTCCTTCTCCCCACCCAGGTAGAATTCCCTGTTTGTAAATGTGTGTGTCACTAAAGACATATAATGAGCGAATATCCTTTATCAAATAACTAAATAATCAATATACTAATAATAACATGCAAAATAACTTTCAAGACTGTTGCAAATTTAATTAATACTTACATCATAATGTCAGTATTTTCATGTTACCATTGTACGAGTTGATTAAAAATAGCCTCTAATGTATGTTTATGATTTTTCCAAACTTTTTTGGTATTTTAGATTTTCCTGACAACTGATTCATCATGAAAATAATTTTACAAGTCAGAAAGTTTATTTTGAATTATTAAAATGTGGGTTTGTTTTTACGGAATTGTTTCATATTTTTTAATTTTAAATAAGATAGTTATATTTATCAATTCATTTATTTCCCATTTTATGAACTAAATGTAATCCTAGATTTCAAATCCCACACATATTGAATGTTAATTAGAGGCTCTCAACATTCAATGATGATTGCCCCTGAATCATTTGAAGACACGATGATTTGACCTCATAATTTGTAAGGTCAATACGACAAAGTTATGGACTAATCATGGAGGTTTTAAGAGGGTGCAGGAACTCGGGCAGAGCAATTAAATTTATAAAGAGCATTGGGAACCCTAGACTATGAAAACAAAATTAGTATTTTTAATTATTAAATGCAGGAAGACAATGATGATGTGGCCCAGCAGATGACAAGTTATATTATTTAAATCAAATCCTCTCTACGCATTTAATCAACTCTGAAGCCTTATGCAAATCCATACGTGTCATCCCCCTACCATATCAGGTGTATATTATTTTTCTCTCTTCTCTCTCTATCTATCTCTCTCGTTATGTAATTGATTTACTGTTGTGCAGATGACACATGGACGAAGGTGCATGGAACTAGAGATGCAATCTGAATGCTTATAGAGAAAATATGTGGGCAAAATACTTGCAGTGAAGGAGTGAGTTGGTGGTAGTTGAAGGATAGAGAAGTAGAAGAAATGAGACAGCCATAAATCATCAATATCTTGAGATCCAACCATCTGATAAACCTGGAATTTTTAGGGTAGTTTTGTATTTCCTTTATGTTCCATCCTTATAAAGTTGGATTGTAAAATTAAGGCTGGGAATAAGAACAAAAATGAATTAAAACTGTCCCCAACTGTGGTTCGTCAAAAAAGACACAACAGGTCTCTAAAGTTGACTTTTCTTGCATTTCTTGGATTTTTCTGGAGAGCTTCTTCTTCCCTTCTTGATTCTTTCTTTTTTATTGTCAAAATGATAAGAATGGGCAAAATATTCATGCTTTTGGAGAGAGAATCTAGGGATAGCATCACCGCCTTCAAGTTTGCATTCAAAAACCTTGAAAAAATAGGTAACGTTTCCTTCTTTTTCTGGATCAGGGTTCAGTCTTTAGCATCATGGTATTACCCTTCATTAGATGTTTCTGCTCATTTATCCTTCAGGATCTTTCCAACTAAGTGAGGACCAAGATCAAGAAGTTCTTGAACTTCTATCTCTCTCATTCTTCCTTAAGGGTCATCTCCATATGGAAAAAAGATCAAGGATCGATTTTTTTAATGGTGATTCAAGAAAGTTTACCGAATATTGATAATGTCAAATTTAATCAATAAAAGTATACTTTTATACTTTTTTGATGACCTATTTTTAAATTTGAGCTAGGATTATTCACCCTTTAACGATCAAAATGAGAAATTTATGATTTATTTTCCTAACCTCTATTTTTATATATTTTTCACTGATTACTGAGACTATTCCCACTTGACTCCTTAGAGTCAAGTGTATTTCTCACATTTTCTTGGAGTTTTGTTGGAAAACACAGGCCTAATGTAAATACAATGGTAGATTTGGGGTACAAATGGGAGTAAATGAGAACCTAATACACAAGAAGCCCACTTTAGGACCCATTTAGACCTCCATAAGGACCAGGTCAACTAAATGCAAGAATTATAGAACTAACCCCCAATTTTAATTTGAAAGGCCTATTTTCAAATCGGGGAAAGAGGAACATAGGTCCAGGGTGTAAATCAAGAAATCTTATCCGGAAAAACCCTTGTAATTAAATCAAATTGCTGCGAGGGTACTTGTATTTATTCTTTTCTCCCCTCTTTGTATCTCATATTGGATTTCTGCTCCCAACTTGTAGTTGGAGGCCTAGTGCATCAGATTTCTTTGATCCATTATTGTTCCACAAGAGTGTGGTAGATAAAGTTCAAGGGTGATCAAGATTCCTGGAGAAATAATACCACTTTTCCCTTGGGGGAAGTGATAACAACGTTTGTGTGATCTCCTAAATGTTTGATTTCAACTTTCTCATCTTTTTCTCTAGGTAAACATTTTAGTCCATAACCTAGAATTCAAGATTTCCATCGCATCAAAAAACACTGAAAAGTGTCTCCTGTAGCAAAAGTTACAGCATTTTCAGTCTACTACCTACCTAGTGGAGTGCCACTGCCCACAGATTGCAGCGGAAGGTTTCCTCCAACGTTTTGCCTTAAAATTTCTCCAAACATTTCTTCAAAAATAACATATAATTATGATTAATTATCTAAAAAATATATGTATTCAATTTATTTCAAATAGTTTTGACTATTTTTCATTTTTTTCATTAATTTTGCTATTCAGAAAACACCTAAAAGTCTGGAAAAATATAAAATAACCTAAAAGAATTGCTTTTAAATACAATTTACTCTCTCATTACCAGCTCCTTGTGGATTTGACTCTTACTTGCCATGTTCTAAGGAAAATTTTATAAATAATGGTGCAGAAATTAGAGCCTTAAAACAACTTATTTAACCCATATTCTGGTTTATCAAATATAAACATAAATATGAGATAATGAAATGCAAGAAACTGTGGGTTAGAGGATGAGATAACTATCTAGTAAATGTAAGCAACATGAGTTAATAAGAGGCCCAGTTCTACATATCTGAATATATCCTACAAAAGTAAGAGAGAATAAGATAGAAGAATATGTGAAGAGGTGATGATGCAGTGGGTGAATTCAGGTTTATAGTAAGTGAAAAGGAGTCACTGATGTGGGACATTAATGATGGAATGGGAGGTTGTGATGATGGTAAAATGGAATGGAAGAAGATGATGTTGTAGATAAATATCAGGCCATAATATATACCATAGGTACTTATGTTTCCCTAGGACGAAAGTGAAGTTTGGATCCAGGCAAGCCTCTCTTCTATGTTGATTGTCTTCAAGAACTTAGGGCCCAGGGGTTAGTTGATGGATCTTTCAAGTCACTGATGACGATAGAAAATTATGGTTCTGCTTAATGTCCTTATAAAAAATTCACTAAAATCAAACTAAAATATTTAAAGTGGTAACTAGGGTCATCTGCATGGGAGCTGGCCTTTAAAGATATGTCTAATAATTGTGTTTGGATTAGGAATTCAAAGAAGACGGGATGATATTCATAATAAGTGGAAATACTTATAACGTATGATGAAAGAAGGAATATAAGAATAGATGAAGAGGATAGCGAAAGGTCAAAATAAAGGTAATTAGTGGAAAGAACTAATTGTACTAATATATAAATTAGGATAATCTATAATAATAAGTAATAATAATTAGTGTTAGAATAATAGATAAAGTAGAGATAACATATCTGTAAGAAAAAAGTTATTTATATTACTATTAAAATTAATATATTTTGTTAGACATTATAACATTATAATAGAACAAAATATTTAGATAGATGATGTAAGAGTTGGTTTTCTGTTTTGGTAAAGATATAATGGCAAAAGGATGTATAGATATTTATTAAAATATTTTTGTTTGTGAAATATATTTTTAGTGTGTTTATTTCATTTTATTCATAATTGGGTTGTTTAAGAGAGGAGAGATAGACGTATTAAATGAAGGAATTAAAATGGAGGTGGTAAATATGTTTATTTGATTCTAGTAGAAGATAAGAGGAATGATGGAGGAGAAGGCGAATAAGAATATGAAATATAGGAAGAAGAGGTTGATGGTGTTGGGTTTTGTGCCTTGGTTCATCCATGGAAAACATGATTCCATGGATGTGGAATCATGTTAATTGATTCATAATCAATCTTTGAAAACATAAATCAAATGTACCTTGTGGGTAACTTGTTCCACCCTTGACTTTGCCACTCTGAGATCTTTCTAAAGTTGTTCACGTGTCCGGCCTCTAGAAGTATCCATGCGACCACTTGGCACATGGATCTCCACCTATTCTTCAACTCTCCTTGAAAATCTTGAATATCTTCTCACCATGAAGGCACTCTCTTTGGTTGAGTGGAGAAGATAGTGGAGAAAAGGGGGCTCTCAAATCTGCCTGGCCTGGGTACTTGAATGCGTGGCCCTTCCATATTTATATTTTACTTAAGTTTTTCTCAAAAACCCTACAAAGTAAAATATATCCACTAATGCCCTTATGACCTTGTGCATGTGACCCTCTAGGACCATGTACCATTCTAGTTAATAACTTTAGTGGCCCAATAATAACTATTGGCCAACCTGATTGATTAAATATGTCAACATATAGATTAATTAACTAAGGATCGATTTAACCCAATCGATAGGTTAATTTTCTAGCCTGTGGGATGCCAAGCTACACCTCGTTCTCTACAATATACAAAGTAGTGTTTGAACTCTCTCATGGAACCTTTGGTATCATCGGTTACCGTATATGTAAAATCCATCATCCGCGTGAGACTCTCCAACGACGTAGGGTATGGTTTATCGTCAAAACCTAATCCTTCATTCAATTAGTACTGATGCCTAATAGGGATCATTAGAGAACGCCTTCTCCAATATCCTCACAACCCTGGCCAGGGATTTTTGGGATTATCTCCCTTGAGTCAATCTCCTCTTATACCGAGGGCGGATGGTCCCGTCTTGACCACTCAATCACCTCTATGACCTTCTCACTACATCTGAGCTATGACTTGTTTGAATCCCATGGTTAGAGCCTTGTAAGTCACAATAAAAATGTAGATGTCTATTCACGAGATGTCCTTGGTGTGTCAGGTCAGTGGCTCACTTATATAATCGTGATATGAAGTGACCTGATTGACATTTAGGTATAATACCATTTAGGGATTCATACGGTGCAATTCAGTGAACTCTTTCTCCAATGAGCACCCACTATATAACCTTAGTGTCGACACCCTAATAGCCACAGGATCAGCTATACTTATGGTATAAGTAGGATCAGTTAGTGCTATTATATCCGAATAATTCGATGTCAACCATGACTATCCATCGAATAAGAATATTTACAATACAAGTTTAAAGATTATTAATCAGTGTATTATGATCTCATTATAATTCACTATGTCAGTGCACATATTCATTGATTTTATGATAAACATTACATTGGAATAATAATGAACGTAACATTTTCATTAGATTAGTTGTTTCATTGTGATGTAGGTGTTGGGTCCGGTTGGCTTGAAGCGCAATTATCCTTTTATTTTTTATTTTCTTAAGATCATGACCCATTGGACGATGATTCATTTCTGTCTATTAGCCCATCCCTCACAAAACTGAAGGGAAAATATTAAAGAAATATCATATATTGGAGAAGTAAAGAAATACCACTGCTATATAAATGCCTATTATAGTTTCCAATTGAGTTAACTAAAATTTGCTTAGGATGCACTACATCTATATTGAGCCTTGTATGTGGTGGGCCTATATGGACCCCCATGTTTGGCTCCTTGTCACTATTGGTGTTCTCTTCCACTACTACATCTTGGTAGCCAACCTCAAGGGGTTTGAGTGATTTACACTCACTAGACTATGACTAGTTTGAATGTTACTGTGCTTAGCTGGCTAAGCCATAGGGCACGAATTCAATACCCATTTTTTCTTATTTTTTTGTGTTACTTCAATTTAAAATCAACCCTACCTAAAAAACAACATACTCCAGAGGTAATTTAAGCTAAAAATATGTTCCACTTATTGAAATAAAATAAAAAATCACATTAGAAACTATACCATTTTTTCTTAAAACATTGTCCATTTTTTGCATGAAATAAAAATTCTATCATAAAATGAAGATAAGTTAAACATAATGATCCAAAAAATAGCCTTAAAATATGTATGTGCTGATGCATAGAATGGAATGATCAATAGATCTAGTTGCATGGATACTGACCTGGAATGGTCGGGAAATCATGATTTGTTAGGTTATATTCATAATCTGCAAAATTTAAATGTTTTATCTATTTTTTGGAACTTGAACAACAATATATATATACTCCATCAAATATTCCATGGGTACACATTTTATGTTGGATCGTATGATCAACTATTTTGCTTCCACTTAAATTCTTGTTATGTGAAATGACTGATTAGAAAGAGTGGTGTGTTTTTCAGAAATATGGAAAGAATGAAATTGTCCAAAAGTCCAAATCCATCCTGTTAGGCAGCTCAAGTAGTTCAACCTCTAATAACGGGGTAAATTATGTTATATGATCATAAATGGATTGATACATTGTCAAAGGTTCCTAAATGACAAATATTTACCAGACATAATCTTTTTCCCTTGCCTAGTTATATTGACGCAACTATCAGCACAAAAATTGATGGATCACCTTACAAAAGATGGTCCTAGCATTGATGACTCCTACTTGAGTGGCCCCTAGAATCAGTGGTCCCTAGAGTTGTGGATTTTTTATTATATGAACCTTTTTATAAGGCATTATTGGAAGCAGCTCATCAAATACATTCCAAAAGGGGAGAAGAGGCAAAGATTTATGAAGTAGTTTCATCTTCATATACAATCAAGCAAGGTTAAACTCTGTTTTGCAATATGCAAGTGAGCTGATTATTATTTTGAAGGAATTGGATCATTCCTAGCCTCCAAACACACATTCAGTCTTTTGATATAGATTTTACCTATTTTTACTTGGCCTAAATCCTGAATTTTAGGCCTTTAGAGTCCAACTCTTCAATACGCTTGACAAGGCAACAATGGGAGGTACCAAATCCTGACCCAATTTCAAATTAAACATTTTGTGGCCATTTTAAGGACAAAAAACACCACAATATTTTCATATCAGACTCAGGACCAAAGGGAGAAAATGAGAGGAAATGAGCATGATCCCAAAGAGAAGACATACTAAAGGGACATATTGGGATATCTTCGGAAAACCGAAGAGTTGGGGAAAGCGTTTCCTTACATTTGCAGCTGATGAACCTAACACTCAAGGAGATGGCACATCAGAGCTGATCTGAACCAACTAACTCAAACATTCAAGGAGATCTTGGCACAACTGGGTAAGATTAAAAAAGCAATCTCAAACCGGAATGTGTCTATCCTCGGCTCTGCTTCAATCATTTATAACTTCTTAAATTTATCTAGCATTCAAAAGTGGTTTGTATTTGATAATACGAAAAATAAAAATGCATGGATTCTAGATACAGATGCTAGCGATCATATGATCCCAAAATCTAATATTATTTTAGCTTATACCTGATGTCCAAGTAATAAGAACTGGTGCATCACTTTTAACTATATCAGGGATAGGAAAGTTCAGATAAGAGCACATTGGAATATTAGATGATGTTTTAGACATTCCAAACTGTGTATGAGTCTGATTTATGTTCATAAATTAGCTAACTCACTTCATTATGCTGTGCACTTTGATGATGGTGAATCATTCTTGGTGAAAAGGGAGTCCAACTTGAGGATTAAACTTGCTAAAATAATCCAAAGACTCTACCATATTTCACACATTGGAAAAGTTACATACCTAAGCCGAGTTCAACGTGAAGAATGAATAGAATCTGAGACTTATACATTGGTGATTCAGGCATCTTTTCCAAGTTTGACTTTAATAAATAATGAATAATAAATTTTGATGTGTGAATAGTCAAAACATAAATGGTCTCAATATCGTTCCTCTATGAATATAAAACATTCATTATTTCAAGTGATTCATAGTGACATATTGGGTCCAACTTCAGATGTATCGTTGGAATATCATCGCCGCCTTCCAGTATTTGTTGATAACTGTACAAGTTTTACATGGATATTTTTACTTAAAATGAAATTGAAGTTTTAAATATGGTTCCATTCTATCACAAATTAATTTTACAACAATTCAATGCTAAGATAAATGCTGTCCAAACTGATAATGCCAATGATTATTCAAATCAGAAATTGATGGATTTTTTAAAACAGAGGGGTATCATACATGAGACATTGATAAGGCAAAATTTAGGTGGTTAACCTAGTCAATGTGTAATTTTGAGAGTTATGCAATAAAATTTATAATTAAACGAAATTCACTTATTATATATGTAAATTGGGAGTAAAGGGTTGAACCACAGAGAAGGCTTTGTGATTAAGATTGATATTTAGAACAAAGTAATCATAAAGGAAGTGGTTAAGATGAGATAGCATGGAAAGAAGAGATACTAGATATATATAATGATTTTAATTTAATTAATTTATATGTATAAGTTCTTAATTGTTACTCATAAGAATTATGAAGATATAACAGAGATTAGGATAGTATTAAAATCGTGGAGTGAAGACAGGATGAGAGGAATGAATGTATGTGATGAAGAAACCCTACTCATAGGGTTTAATAACTTATAACAGAGAGTGCGGAAAGGATAGAAAAATTGGTGAAATGGAATAAAAATCATGATTAAGTGTTTAGGACTTACCTCTTCCTTTGGTGATGCTCCCAAACATTAATCTCCCTTCATGTACCCGTATATTGCGCCCGGTGCCTTGGCGTGTTGTAATAGACGCGAAGATAGATCAAGAGAGGGAAGAAACTCATTGTTGGAAGAGGAAAAACTCTAAATTGGCACTCATACATGGATAAAGAAAAATGAAGTACAAGAACAGCCTAATTTTGGGATCTATTTATAGGCTCAACCATAGGTCATGGAAAGAGAAATAAGAGGTGGGTATCCCCACAAAATTTCAGCCAAAACTGCCCATGGGATCAGCAGTTATGGCCATTTGAATTTTGAGCATTTCTAGCCATTCATTTATTTGACTAGTTCCACCAAAATAGGGAGCCACCAGAGCATACCACATCATCCATCATTGTAGGGCGCGAATTTGACTTATTCCACAAAAAAATAGAGCCACCAGTTGTTCCACATCATCCCTTTTTGTAGGGCACGAAATTGACTTGTTTTACAAGAAAAGAAAGCCACCAATTGTTCTACATCGTCCCTCCTTAGTGGGCCTTGATTTTGCGATTTCTTAACCTAAAAAGTACTTGGAAAATATCAAATATAATAAAGAAAAATCTCTAAAATTCAATATCTCTTTATCTACAACTCCGTTTCGGATGAAATTTTCCCCAAATTAATTTTTTAAATATACTATCCATTTAAATCATTATAAACATTGAAACATACTGAATTTAATGCAATAATAATTATTTAGTGGACACATGTATTTTTGGTGAAAATTACATAAAATTCATGATAAAATGCATAAAATTGGCTTAATTATGCTCTAAAAGGCATGAAATAAACATGAATTATCATACTTATTTGCATCGTATCAGACATCATCTATCTATACAAATCTGTATGACAGGTTTGCTGAAAGGAAGATAGGGTACATTGTTGAAAAAACAAGAGGTATACAAATTGACAGCAATTCTGCAAAGAATATTTGGATGTGTACATTTTAATCATAAACCTAATGTGGGATTGAATAAGTTGGAATCAAATGCAGGTAAATGCATATTTTTTGGTTATGAATACCCTAAAAGGGTACAAGTATTTTTCTCCTGATTTTAGTATTTGTTTTGTTTCAAAAGATGTTACTTTTCATGATAATTCCATGTATTATTCTAGTACTAAGATAAGAACTGGCAGAGAAAATGGTGTTCTGCCTAGGAGCTGGAAGACTTACAATGAATGTAGAGATACCCCAAATTTAGACACACGGAAATCTAAAGTAAACATAATTCATTACGAAAGTCTTCACTCACTTCCATCAGCTCATTGAGAATAAATAAATGGCTGTGGGGATCAGATTATTGGATCTGAAATCGCAAACCAGAATCCCCAACAAAACAATGTAACGAAAAGTGAGAATGGAATACTGAATCTTCCTATAGCCTTGAGGAAATAAAAGTTAGGCACAATAAGAAAATTGTATCCTATGAAATATTATTTGACATATCAATGTGCCTCATTAGCACATCGAACATTCTTCACCAGGTTGGATGAAGAAAAAATATCCGGAAGTGTAGGCAAAGTAAAAAAGGGTCAAAGGTGGAAAATAGATATGGATGATGAATTAGATGCATTAAGGAGAAATAGTTCATGGGAAATAGTTATTTGACCTCAAGGAAAGAAAACTGTAGGTCTAAATAGGTGTTTAATATCAAATATAAGTCAAATGGAAGGTTGAAAGACTCCAAGCTAAATTAGTTGCCAAATGATATACACATGTTTATGGTACAGATTAGCATTAGACCTTAGATCCAGTAGCAAAGATGAATACTGGGAGGGTAATTATCTCTCTCGCATCTTGTAAAGATTAGACAGTACATCAATATGATGTAAATAATGGGTTAGAGGGGGAAATATATTGATGTAATTTATGGATATATATGGATATACATGGAGAATTAGAAAAGGAAATATATATGGATATACCACCTAGATATGATAAAGAATATAGTAATAAAGTTTGGAATATGCAGAAGAGGATAAATGGTTTGAAAAAATCACCAAGAGCTTGGTCTGGAAAACTTACTGAACTACTGAAACAATTTAAGTATAAACAGAGAAACCGTGAGCATAGACTATTTTATAAACACGATGGAGAGATAAAAGTTACCATCGTATTAGTTTATGTAGATGAAATCAGTTTGAATGTTGATGATAATGAATAGATAGAAACCTTAGGCTATCGATTGCCTCCTGACTTTGATATGCAGTACTTAGGCCTTTTGAAATATCTTCTTAATATAGAAGTCTAATACCTTTTTTCTGGTTTATTTTATCACATCAACAGTATACACTCGATTTTTTGGGAGAAATATGTTATCAAGATTATCAACCAATCGATACACATATTGATTCCAACAACAAATTGACCAGGGGATAGAATAGTGGATCTTTGGTAAAATGACTGACCTATCTCATGCTAGGCTAGATTTATTGTATGCCGTAAATACTTTAAGTCAATTCATGCCTAAACCTAATATGACCCATCGCAAAGCTGTTTTAATAATTTTATGATACCTAAACGGAACTATAGGATATGGGATAGTTTTCAATAGAAATGATGTTTTGGATTCAAAAATCTATACTAATGCAGGGCTTTTTGACAAATATCTATATCTATTGCCTTCCGTATTGATTTTGGATTTGTATGCTTCCTTTGTGACATATAGTAACTTTAGAGCCATCTCCAAATATGGCTGGGCACTAGGAACTTCTTTGAGATTTTAGAATAAAAAATTATTATCGATAATATGATTGCTAGTTCCGTTTTCAAGAAAACATTTATCATCTGTTGATGCTTCATGTATGCCCAACAAACCTTCAATCTCCGCTCATCCAGCCAACCTCCCGTTCGCCCCATCGCTACCAAAGGTCCACCGTAGCCCTTACATTGTCAGTTACCATTTTAGTTCCTTTGACATGATCAAAAGATTGAGCGCATTTCACCGTAGACATTTTTGAATTATTGACTGCTGGGATACTCAATTTATATCTTAGTCAGCATCAACCAGTCCTGTTGAACATATCTTAGTCAAGATAATTTTCCTTTTTTACGCGAACTGCTTAAATGTTTTCACTTGTCCTATCCCACTAATATAACAGTGGAAAGCAAGTTAGCAAAATTCTTTGACCTTCATGAGCCATAGCTTGGAAAAGGGATATCAACTAAATATGTTACTTCAGATAGTAGTGTCTTCTTGCATCACTTCCTGCATCCATGTTCCTCAATCTGCCTTTTTACAAATACCAGAGGAAAATTATTGGTTCACAGTTGATTTACTTGTATCCATTCTATAACTCTGTCCGATACATTTAAAATGACTCTTTAAGCTTATTACTAGAGGCCCGGAAAACGTCCAGCTTGACAATTAAGCCAGGCTATTTTCCGTGTGTTAACTACTCCAAAAGAAACGAAGAACTTATGGCTTGCCTTAGAGTCAAAAGGTGTCGTCATGCTGACTCACATGCCCAACGCATCACAAATTTATTAAAATATGTACTAATGAGTATTTTTCCAAGACTTTATGATTATGCAACAACTGGAGGGGGATCCTCACACAACAAGTGCTTCTGTGAGAGGAATGATACAAATCAGAGCGCATTAAATTTTGAGAAGTATATTATCCAAAAATGGGAGGAGATTCTCATCATACCATTCAACCGCCATAATTCGTTGGAATTGGCCGATTGTGCAGTCTCAGTGCCTCCGGACAAGAATATAAACTCTGAAATAAATGTAAACATTTCTAATTATGGGCATCAGAACAACCAAAAAACTGGAAACTGAGGGGCACTCGATGAAGGCTATTTAAATTACCAGCATCTTTGCGGTATTCTCCACTTGCTCGTGTGGTTGCTTTTGAGGC